>NC_134358.1:558433385-558635563 GCF_048569485.1 Anomaloglossus baeobatrachus | reverse complement strand
TAATGAATTCCTGTAGTTCAAGGTCAGTTCCCCTCCAGAAGATAAGAATGGTCGTCGATATATCTATGCCAGCACTGCACTGGGGAAGCGGCGTGGGCCCCGTCACCGAGAACCTCCCTCTCCCATGCACCCAAAAAGAGGTTCGCGTATGACGGGGCGCACGCCCCCCCCCCCCCCCCCCCCCCCCCCCCCCCCCCCCCCCCCCCCCCCCCCCCCCCCCCCCCCCCCCCCCCCCCCCCCCCCCCCCCCCCCCCCCCCCCCCCCCCCCACCCCCCCCCCCCCCCCCCCCCCCCCCCCCCCCCCCCCCCCCCCCCCCCCCCCCCCCCCCCCCCCCCCCCCCCACGCCGCGCCCATTGCAGTGCCGCGCTTCTGGAGGAAGAACCGATCCTTGAACACAAAGAAATTGTGGGTAAGAATAAACTCCAACAATTCCAGGATCAAGTTCTGCATTTCAACATCCCAATTGCTCATCTGTAGGAAGCATCTCACAGCGGCCAAACCATCGCAGTGTCGGATACAGGAGTACAGGGTCTCCACATCAACTGTCATCAGCAACACACCACTATCCAAAGAGATACCATCAATCCTTCTCAGGACGTCCGAGGTGTCCCTGACAAAGGAGGGCAGCGTTTCAACTAATGGATGTAAGTAGTAATCAATAAATTTACAGATACTATCGCATAGCCCTCCGATGCCAGAGACAATCGGACGCCCCGGAGGACAGGTAGGATTTTTATGTATCTTTGGTAATAAATAGAAAGTGGGCGTTACTGGGAATTTGGTGTGGAGACCCTCATATACTTTTTTCGTGATCACACCGCGTTGGAAGGCCGCCTCAAGAATGACTTCCAGTTCAGATTCAAACCTTTTCGTGGGATTTCCAGATAGGGGAATATAGGTGTCATGGTCTCTTAACTGCCTAAAGGCCTCACGTTCATACATGTCCGTGGGCCAAATTACCACATTACCCCCCTTGTCCGCAGGTTTAATTACAATTCCCTCTAATGATTTTAACTCATCAATAGCTTTTTTATGCCTTAGGGGGAGATTATGACCACCTGTTGATCTCTTAAGATTACGGAGATCTTCCAAGACTAGTTTGATAAAAATATCAACCTGCGGACAAAGGGAGGAAGGCGGAAAGGCAGTAGAGCGTGGACAAATCGAGGTAGGAAATTTACCTGGTGAAGTGTCAGCTGATTCCCTCTCAAGCTCCTTCAAGATTTTTAAAACTTCCAGGTCTTCAGGTGTTAGACCTTGGGTATCCACGTCATCTTTAGAATGCAATTTACACAGAATAAGCTTTCTGGCAAATAGTTGCAGATCTTTAGTTACTGTGAAGAAATCGAAATCGGCATCAGGGGCAAAAGAAAGACCAAGACTTAAAACATCAGTCTGATTTTCCGTTAATTTATGTTTAGATAAATTAATGACCTCCAGTACCTGTTTGCTTTTTTTATCCTTTGATTGTGGAGGGGTTAGTTTTCTCTTTGTTTGGTAGTTCCTTTCCCCCTGATGCTTAGATCTCGTCTGAATACCCAATCTCTCTGCAAAGAGATCATTCAGGCCACTACCCGTAGGAGTCTCCTCTTCAACAGAGGACATGGATGAGAAGGAGCCAGATCGTGAGCCCATACTTTTATTTTTCCTCCTTATAGTCCTCTTCCATCTATACACAGTTCCATTTTTATAGTCTGATAAGTCTCTCTGATATTTCTTTGTTTTCGTTCCTGTGATCTCTTTTTCCCACTTGGAAAATTCTTTATCCAAATCTGCATTAAGGGATGCTAGTTCTTCTTTGGGGAGATAATCCACAAGTCTCCCTTGAATGGTATTAATTTCTAGTTCAACTTCCTTCAGTGTGCTAGCATTATGGCCAACTAGGAGTTTCATGAAAGTCATGGAGCATATATTGGAGGCCTCCTCCCATTCCTTTTTGAAGGTATCTTCCTTTATATCAAAGGAGGGGAATAGTTGTACCCGTAATCCTCTTGGGATAAGGCCTCTCTGAATATATCGCTCCATGAATGTCATGTTCCACCAAAGTCTTGTCTTTTGGTTTAGCAATTGTTTAAGTCTGCCTACCATTTTTACATTCTCCTCTGTTTCCACATTAAAAACAGGCTCTGAACTCTCACTAAAAACCTGATTTATTTTTGTTAGCCACGCTTCTTCGCGCGCTTTATGGTCCATGTGTCCTGTGGAGAATGCTGTGAATAAACACAGAGATACAATTAAGAAACAAGATAGGACACCAAGGACCACCTTATACATCATAAGATATCATATGGTCACCCTCACAAGGCATATAGAAGACTTAAGCTGGTGTCACACTAAACGACAGCGACAACGACGTCGCTGTTACGTCACCATTTTCGGTGACGTAACAGCGACCTTGTAAGTCGCTGTTATGATCGCTGCTTAGCTGTCAAACACAGCAGAAGCAGCGATCATAAGGTCGCTGTGCTACATGTTCAGAGAGCAGGGAGCCGCGCTTAGCGCTGGCTCCTTGCTCTCCTGCAGCACACATCGGGTTAATTAACCCGATGTGTGCTGCAGCTACATGTCACAGTTCAGAGAGCAGGGAGCCGCGCTTAGCGCTGGCTCCTTGCTCTCCTGCAGCACACATCGGGTTAATTAACCCGATGTGTGCTGCAGCTACATGTCACAGTGCAGAGAGCAGGGAGCCGCGCGCACTGCTTAGCGCTGGCTCCTTGCTCTCCTTGCTACAGTATACATCGGGTTAATTACCCGATGCGTACTGCAGCCAGATGTCACAGTGCAGGAGCCGGCACTGGCAGCAAGAGCGGAGGCTGGTAACCAGCGTAAACATCGGGTAACCAGGGAAAGGTCTTCCCTTGGTTACCCGATGTTTACGCTGGTTACAGCTTACCGCAGCTGCCAGTGCCGGCTCCTGATCGCTTCATTTCGTCGCTCTCTCGCTGTCACACACAGCGATGTGTGTGTCACAGCGGGAGAGTGACGACCAAAAAATGAAGCTGGACATTCAGCAACGACCGGCGACCTCACAGCAGGGGCCAGGTCGTTGCTGGATGTCACACACAGCGACAGCGACGGGACGTCGCTGCAACGTCACAGAAAATGGTGACGTAGCAGCGACGTCGTTGTCGTCGTCGTTATGTGTGACACCAGCTTAAGAGAACAAAAGAGGGAATAGATAACCAATATCAGGGGTTTGAAAAGAAGTCAATTCAAACAGGATCAGTTCAAGTATACAAATCCAATCTTTATTACATATAAAAAGACAAGTTTAAAAACTTAGACAATGATCCAGAGTAATAAATTACAGTTATAGACAGGAGAATAGAGAAGAAGTTCAGAGGAAAAGGCTGTTCAAGTCTGCGCCATTACCATGGGGAATCAAAAGTTCAGCCACAGCATGTGAAATTAACTGTTACAGTCCTAGTGGACAAACACATGCTGATTGCTGGCAAAAACATAGTTACTTACCCATGATGCAGGCTACCCAGAACAACAGCCACCGCACCCCAACGCGTTTCGAAGTCTTTTTCAAGGGACTGCGACATGGTGTGTGGTCAGGGGGATCTATTTATATATGCCCAGAGAAGATAATAGGCCCAGCGTTTAATCAGGCCGCATGCAGGGGCGGAAATCCGTCCAGGACGTCCTCATCGGGCCGTTCCCGGAAGTGACGCGGGCGTGACAGTGTCGTCACACTACGCCCGCCTCATCCCGTTACGGAGGCCGTCTTACAGGAGGTTCGGGAGGGGACCGCACCGCGCATGCGTGCCACACGCGCGGCCATCTTTAATGTGGGCAATACAAAGGGCAAAGTTACGTCTGGAAACAAAAAGTTCGGAGGGGAGCCATACCACGCATGCGTGCAACAGGTGCAGCCATCTCAGATAAGGGCACTGAAAAGGGCAGAATCGCGTCTAGCACCGCACAGAAAAAATATATTTTTTAATATATCACGCAAGTGGTAGGGGCAGGTATGGAGAACACTACCTCCTGTAAGACGGCCTCCGTAACGGGATGAGGCGGGCGTAGTGTGACGACACTGTCACGCCCGCGTCACTTCCGGGAACGGCCCGATGAGGACGTCCTGGACGGATTTCCGCCCCTGCATGCGGCCTGATTAAACGCTGGGCCTATTATCTTCTCTGGGCATATATAAATAGATCCCCCTGACCACACACCATGTCGCAGTCCCTTGAAAAAGACTTCGAAACGCGTTGGGGTGCGGTGGCTGTTGTTCTGGGTAGCCTGCATCATGGGTAAGTAACTATGTTTTTGCCAGCAATCAGCATGTGTTTGTCCACTAGGACTGTAATAGTTAATTTCACATGCTGTGGCTGAACTTTTGATTCCCCATGGTAATGGCGCAGACTTGAACAGCCTTTTCCTCTGAACTTCTTCTCTATTCTCCTGTCTATAACTGTAATTTATTACTCTGGATCATTGTCTAAGTTTTTAAACTTGTCTTTTTATATGTAATAAAGATTGGATTTGTATACTTGAACTGATCCTGTTTGAATTGACTTCTTTTCAAACCCCTGATATTGGTTATCTATTCCCTCTTTTGTTCTCTTAGTCTTCTATATGCCTTGTGAGGGTGACCATATGATATCTTATGATGTATAAGGTGGTCCTTGGTGTCCTATCTTGTTTCTTAATTGTATCTCTGTGTTTATTCACAGCATTCTCCACAGGACACATGGACCATAAAGCGCGCGAAGAAGCGTGGCTAACAAAAATAAATCAGGTTTTTAGTGAGAGTTCAGAGCCTGTTTTTAATGTGGAAACAGAGGAGAATGTAAAAATGGTAGGCAGACTTAAACAATTGCTAAACCAAAAGACAAGACTTTGGTGGAACATGACATTCATGGAGCGATATATTCAGAGAGGCCTTATCCCAAGAGGATTACGGGTACAACTATTCCCCTCCTTTGATATAAAGGAAGATACCTTCAAAAAGGAATGGGAGGAGGCCTCCAATATATGCTCCATGACTTTCATGAAACTCCTAGTTGGCCATAATGCTAGCACACTGAAGGAAGTTGAACTAGAAATTAATACCATTCAAGGGAGACTTGTGGATTGTCTCCCCAAAGAAGAACTAGCATCCCTTAATGCAGATTTGGATAAAGAATTTTCCAAGTGGGAAAAAGAGATCACAGGAACGAAAACAAAGAAATATCAGAGAGACTTATCAGACTATAAAAATGGAACTGTGTATAGATGGAAGAGGACTATAAGGAGGAAAAATAAAAGTATGGGCTCACGATCTGGCTCCTTCTCATCCATGTCCTCTGCTGAAGAGGAGACTCCTACGGGTAGTGGCCTGAATGATCTCTTTGCAGAGAGATTGGGTATTCAGACGAGATCTAAGCATCAGGGGGAAAGGAACTACCAAACAAAGAGAAAACTAACCCCTCCACAATCAAAGGATAAAAAAAGCAAACAGGTACTGGAGGTCATTAATTTATCTAAACATAAATTAACGGAAAATCAGACTGATGTTTTAAGTCGTGGTCTTTCTTTTGCCCCTGATGCCGATTTCGATTTCTTCACAGTAACTAAAGATCTGCAACTATTTGCCAGAAAGCTCTATTCTATGCGATAGTATCTGTAAATTTATTGATTACTACTTACATCCATTAGTTGAAACGCTGCCCTCCTTTGTCAGGGACACCTCGGACGTCCTGAGAAGGATTGATGGTATCTCTTTGGATAGTGGTGTGTTGCTGGTGACAGTTGATGTGGAGACCCTGTACTCCTGTATCCGACACTGCGATGGTTTGGCCGCTGTGAGATGCTTCCTACGGATGAGCAATTGGGATGTTGAAATGCAGAACTTGATCCTGGAATTGTTGGAGTTTATTCTTACCCACAATTTCTTTGTGTTCAAGGATCGGTTCTTCCTCCAGAAGCGCGGCACTTCAATGGGCGCGGCGTGCGCCCCGTCATACGCGAACCTCTTTTTGGGTGCATGGGAGAGGGAGGTTCTCGGTGACGGGGCCCACGCCGCTTCCCCAGTGCAGTGCTGGCATAGATATATCGACGACATTCTTATCTTCTGGAGGGGAACTGACCTTGAACTACAGGAATTCATTACATCACTGAATTGCAATGATTTAAATCTCAGACTTACCTTTAAGTGCGACCCAGTAGAGGTGGATTTCTTGGATATTAGGGTGACGGTTCTGCCCGATCGTACAGTCCAGACTACTATTTTTAGGAAAGAGACCTCTGTAAATAGTCTCCTGCACGCATCATCAGCACATTTGCCATTTACTATCAGGGCAATACCGACAGGGCAATTTTTACGTGCACGGAGGGTCTGTTCATCAGATCAATTGTTCGAACAGCAAGCCCTGGATCTAAAAAAATCGCTTTAGAGATAGGGGATATAGTCTTAGGGACATCAAATGAGGCTATGGTAGAGCTAAAACTACATCCAGAGATCAACTTCTTTCTTGCAAAAAGAGTACTAAACAACAAGACACCAATATTCGGTTCATCTCAACTTATAATAACCAATGGGAGGACATCAGAAGAATTTTGGGTAAACATTGGTCGATTTTGAAAACCGAACCATCACTAAGATCGGTACTTCCCAATTTCCCGGCTTTGACAGCCCGGAAAAATCGGAACTTAAAAGACTATCTGGTGCATAGCCACTATGCCCCTAAAACCTCTTTTCCTTTCAATGTCGGACCACCAAGATGGGGATGTTTCCCTTGTGGGACATGCCTATCATGCCGTAACATTGAAAGGACCAAAACTTTTTTGTCGGCGGATGGGAGGAGGAGATTTGAGATCAGGCACTTCATTAATTGCAGCACTGAGTACGTGATCTACGCGGCCGGATGCGGCTGCGGTCTGACTTATGTCAGACTAACATCCAGACAATTCCGCGTCCGGGTGCGAGAACATGTCAGGGATATCGTTGCTGCAAGGGAGGTGTCTGATCTCGGGTCCCTCAAGACCATCCCTCGACACTTTAAGTTACATCATGCTTGCAACCCCGCTTCCTTGAAAGTGCGGGGGATTGATAAGCTTCAACTTGGAATAAGAGGTGGTGATTATAAGAAAGCATTGGCCAAACTTGAATGCCGCTGGATCGTCACATTGGGAACTATGGCACCATGTGGCCTCAACGAGCATTTGTCTTTTGCACCTTTTCTATAAATTCCATACAAGAGTATTAGCGCTGATAACCTTTTCTCCTCTGTTCTTTTAATGGTGTGTTTTTTGTATGGTTTTTAATCTTGGTTTTATTCTCTATTCACTGTCAGTGTACCCTTTTTCATCTATGATCAAGAGGGATCTTCATGTCCTCTGGCCTTTTCGCTACATCTGTCGGGGACATACGATGTTCGGTTCGGACTCCAAGCATGAAATATGGGGACTCTACGTCAGAATAAATGATGACATATTGTTTATTGGATGTTTTGTGAAGTAATTTCTATTTCTATGCATCTTGTCTATATGTTGTGTTGGTTACCTTGGATCCTGCCTGTCGTGGGCCTTTGATCCTGCTCCCACATAGGAGGTGGATCGGGGCTTTCTTCACACAGGATCCTTCTTTCTTTTTTATCTGTTTTTTATTCCCTGTTTCTATATGTAGCTACTGTCAACAAAATATCATAATTGGATGTGGTAATATCATTTTCTACCTTTAGGAAAATTAATGCACTATGCTTCTTATATATTTTAAACGGATTCTGATGGGTTTATTGATTGAAGTCGGGCCTGTTGTGCCCTCCGACTCTGTCCATATATATTTTTTGGACTAGAGCCGTGGGTCCCGTCACGCTGGACTCCCCCCTTGTTTTGTTTCTTATCTTGGTGCATTAATATGTGATACGGTTGAGGTGGGATGTGTCTGTAGGATCACTTTATCCTGTTTTCTCTCTCCCTCCCTTTATTTAACTGACACATAGATTGGATACAAACCCTGGGTGATATACCCTATGATACACATCCATTCTGATATGAAGGGTATGCCTGTTGCAGTGTTGGTAGGAGCAGAGGTTGTAATTTTGCCTCGCTCCCCTCTACTATGTATAGCTTGATGGGAATATAGATCTTATCTCTGCATTTTCCAGCACACATCCCCGTTATTTGGTAGTGTTCTCCATACCTGCCCCTACCACTTGCGTGATATATTAAAAAATATATTTTTTCTGTGCGGTGCTAGACGCGATTCTGCCCTTTTCAGTGCCCTTATCTGAGATGGCTGCACCTGTTGCACGCATGCGTGGTATGGCTCCCCTCCGAACTTTTTGTTTCCAGACGTAACTTTGCCCTTTGTATTGCCCACATTAAAGATGGCCGCGCGTGTGGCACGCATGCGCGGTGCGGTCCCCTCCCGAACCTCCTGTAAGACGGCCTCCGTAACGGGATGAGGCGGGCGTAGTGTGACGACACTGTCACGCCCGCGTCACTTCCGGGAACGGCCCGATGAGGACGTCCTGGACGGATTTCCGCCCCTGCATGCGGCCTGATTAAACGCTGGGCCTATTATCTTCTCTGGGCATATATAAATAGATCCCCCTGACCACACACCATGTCGCAGTCCCTTGAAAAAGACTTCGAAACGCGTTGGGGTGCGGTGGCTGTTGTTCTGGGTAGCCTGCATCATGGGTAAGTAACTATGTTTTTGCCAGCAATCAGCATGTGTTTGTCCACTAGGACTGTAACAGTTAATTTCACATGCTGTGGCTGAACTTTTGATTCCCCATGGTAATGGCGCAGACTTGAACAGCCTTTTCCTCTGAACTTCTTCTCTATTCTCCTGTCTATAACTGTAATTTATTACTCTGGATCATTGTCTAAGTTTTTAAACTTGTCTTTTTATATGTAATAAAGATTGGATTTGTATACTTGAACTGATCCTGTTTGAATTGACTTCTTTTCAAACCCCTGATATTGGTTATCTATTCCCTCTTTTGTTCTCTTAGTCTTCCACAAGATATTGCTGCTGCGACGGAGGCGGGGACTATCGTGCTCGGCATCGCAAGCATCGTCTTGCGATGTCGTTGTGTGCAAAGTGCCCCTAAGACGTCATCTGAGACATTTCTCCAATTTACGGAAGATCTATGTGTAGCACCCACGGGGCAAAGGGGTCAATTGGCTCACCGTTACTTGTCGCCGGGCCGGTGATGCAGGTCTCTGCGATGTGATGGGTGGCTTGGCCCATTTCCGTAGCCCCGAGGTGTACAGTGAAAGGGAAGGGTGATGGAGGTGGATGATGGGAGTTGTCGTGACGCCACCCACGGTATGCGGCCAGGGATTAGCCGCTGCTGCGTTCGCTGTCCTCTGGGGCGGATAGTAATGTTGCAGCTGAGATGGTTCTGCTCCCTGCAGGTGGAGCAGGCCCCAGGGGATAAGGAAGAGGGCTGGAGTCTCGGCCATTGGCGCCTAGGCATGGGGCGCTGGCGCCGGTAATAAGAGGCTGAGGCAACAGTTGCGGTTACAGCTCTTTTACTCACAAGTTATTCACTGCCCCGGAAGTACCGATCCTCGTCATCAAGGGCCTCAGCTGATCCCAGGCAGGTCGGAGGTTAAGTCCGGTATGGCAATCTGTGGGTTCTTCCTTGTTGCGCTCTCTCTGTGTCAGATCCCCATGGCTTGAAGCACTTGGGGACCCCAATATTCATATTAAAGTCTCAAGTATCCTGTCCCGTATGCAGGTGGCACAGACCCTTGCCGTTGGGCCTGGCTACAATCCCGACCCTGGATCCTATATGTCACTTTGCTCTGGGAACTAGTGGTGACCAGGGAGACATGCAATCTCCCCGTCTTGCAGAATTTGGTGATCCAACTTAAAGTCTGTATCGCCCTAGGTCTCTGCACCCTGATCAGCGTCGTTCCCGGGGAACCGTTAAGCTCCCCTCCAGATGACCGTTAGTTCGCCTTTGTCCCACAGGTACTACCAATATCGAACTCTTCTCCTATCTGCGTCTCCAGCCTTCTCCCAGTCTGGTCAGGTCTCCCTCGGGAAGCTCTTAAGCATGCTCCCGAACGACCTTGTTCTTGCAGTGTCCCAGACTATTCTAACTTGAAAGTCTCTGTGTTCCTGTATTTCCCCAGTGCTCCCCCTACCTCCTGATGACTGACAGTGGCTGAAAAAACTCGTTGTTATGGTGACCACCTTTGTCCCAGTTCCTGTGGGGAGCACCTGACTGTATGTGTTGTGCAAGTGTGTTGTGTGAGAGACTCCAGACATTAGCCTCCTTCTTACCGGGATGAATACTGCACCTTAAAGGAGGTAGAGTACCCTGTGGCAACTGAAGCCCCAGGGGCGCCACATATGAGCTGTAATTCAAGAACTTTACTATCATTTTGTATCTCAACAAACTTCACACATATCAAGTAACTTTTTCTGCAAAGGTTGAGACTTTATAAAAGAAAGCTTAAAGAGTTTGTCCCTTCTTTAAAGAGAACCTGTCAACCTACTCTCCTGTGGGGCGGTTCAGTCAAGTCCGATGGGTGTCGCTGGTTTGGACCCCCTTTGTATTTGTGATCTCCATGCTCCCTTTTGCTTCATGTGGTTGACGGGTTCTACGTCATCCACATAATGTCCTCCATTGTGCTTCTGCGCACGCTCTGTCCTGCAAAGCTCTGTAATGCGCAGATGCGGGGAAAGGACAAAGAACACCTGCGCATGCGCACTATATACTTTAATCTTCTCTCAGCAGGACGGAAAGAAGTGTGCATGAGAAGGAGTGCAATAGAGGACACTGTATGGATGATGTAAAAAGCGTCAGCCACACAAAGCAAAACAAGACGACGATCACAAAGACTTTAGAGACCTGAGACGTCCATTGGACCAAACCACCCCGCAGGGGAGGAGATGACTGTCTCCCTTTAAGTATTTCATGAAAACAAGCACTTTTGCAGTTTACATCTTAAGGCCGCTTTACACACTGTTATATCGGTACCGATATCGCCAGCGTGCGTACCCGCCCCCATCAGTTGTGCAACACGGGCCAATCGCTGCCCGTGTCGCACAACATCGGCCGGACCCGTAACACGGACTTACCTTCCCTGCGACGTCGCTGTGACCGGCAAACCGCCTCCTTTCTAAGGGGGCGGTTAGTTCAGCGTCACAGCAACGTCACAGCAGCGTCACTGAACCACCGCCCAATAGCAGCGGAGGGGCGGAGATGAGTGGGACGTAACATCCCGCCCACCTCCTTCCTTCCGCATTGTGGCCGGGAGGCAGGTAAGGAGAGCTTTCTCGTTCCTGCGGTGTCACACGGAGCGATGTGTGCTGCCGCAGGAACGAGGAACAACTTCGTTACTGCTGCAGTAACGATATTTGAGAATGGACTCCCATGTCACCGAGCGATTTTGCACGTTTTTGCGACGATGCAAAATCGCTCATAGGTGTCACACGCAACGGCATCGCTAAAGCGACCGGATGTGCGTCACCAATTCCGTGACCCCAACGAGATCACTTGAGCGATGTCGTAGTGTGTAAAGCCCGCTTTAGTAAAATATCCAGTCGTTCTTGATTTATCAACATTTTTCTTTCCTCCAGTTTACAGCCCATTGTCTTGGAGACCGACCACCGCTGCTCTCCTGCTTGTAAGTTTGACACTGATTAAGACATAACAGTGAGCTTCAGTGATCCTGATCCGATTCAAAACAAAGCTTACAAGCACACTAGAAAAAGAGCTTGTAAGCGCTAAGCAAGTGGTCAATCCTCACAGTAACAAGCTGTAAGCAAAATAAAAGAAAAATGTTAATATTTCAAATGCACATTTTAATAAGAAGTGGATTAGAAAATGTATTTTATGTACAAGCTTTACCTGACAATACTCATGTATGAAGATATAACCCATTAAGTCATCCCTTGGATTGCTTTTCATGACATTGAGCTCAGGTACGTAGATGACTAATAAATTTAATGGGCATCCACAGGTCAAGAATGAAGCTAATGACAGGTTGCATTGGAAACAGAGGCTTCCAATATTCTCTTTTTTTCTGGTGCTTTTATTAAACTACATTCACGATGTATTGGAACCTTTACAAACTGAGATAGTTACCAATAATATGCCACGATTCACAGCTCTGGTTTACGTTGATTCATCCATTGAGATGTCTTGGTGCACCAGCTCAATCCAGGAGTCACAGTAAGCTCGCTTGGCAAGCAACCACTCACTCATTGTGAAGTCATCATCTGAGCATGATTGCTGACCTGAAGGGTTAAATGCTTAATATCTATACATACTTTTTGGGGGACATTGTAACTATTCTCCCCTAAACTTGGCTGAATGATAATTTCTGTTTATGGAATCTGGCTGATTGTTCTCCTGTTTTTTATCCCTTTCATTTGCACTAATAAGGGTTATGGATCACTTTTCCACGTTTTCTTTCCTAACTAATGCTTGCAAAAAAAATATTTTTTCCTTCCCAGTGTTGGTGTATACTGGCCAGCTCACTTGGGAATGTATACAGCTTTTTCTTCACCTCTACCCACAAGTGTTTGATTGGGTTGAGGTCTGGGGACTGTGGGGACAGTCCAGCTCCTCTACTTCATTGTCATTGAACCATTTCTTCTCCAATCTCGCCGTATGCTTCGGGTCGTTGTCCTGCTGGAACACTATGTCGTCCTTTTCACACCCATAGTACTCGAGTGTATGAAGTAACTCGTCTTGTAGGATCCTCACATATAGCTCAGTATTGAGACATCATCCATCCTGGTCAAGTATCCAACACCTTTGGCTGTGAAACACCCCCATATCATCAGGCTTCCTCCACCGAACTTGACAGTTCAATTTCTCGATCCATTAGCCCCTTTTTCCTTTGTTTCTTCCACACCCACATACCCCCATCAGAGCTATTGACTTTTGTCTCATTCTTCCAAATACCCGTTTCCAATCTTCCACTGTTTGTACCTTTATGGTAACACTTTTTATGATGATATTGAAGCTGAGGCTTCTTCACATTTTTTCGGGCCACCATTCCAGACTTGTGTAACGTGCGTTGCTCGGTGCTTGCATGGACGTCTGTGATCTCACTATTATGGAGCAGATGAGCCGCCTCCACTGCCGGGTGTCACCAGAACTGATAGACCTTGTGATGAGCGACTTGTTGATATTTTGCCAGGACATCACCTCTTGGCTTTTGAATGGATGGACAGACTTCATTTCTTACTCTTCCACCTGTCATGGCCTCACATGATGCAGTTTTCTAGGCCGACAGAGACCGCTATCGATGAGTTGGATGATGATTTGTCTCTTTTCTTGGGAAATCTTCTTCATGGCTGTTCTTCGCTTTGAACCAGTGACCTTTCTCTTGTGAATCAACCTAAGCAATTAGGGAATGTGACAACAGGTTGTACTTTGTAGTATACAGGAACAAAAAGATTTTTCAAACACTAGGAGAAAAACAGTATTGTTACTGTCAATTACATGACAATAATCTGCATAACTAATCATATGCTAGATATCTGAAAGTCACATTTATGTATAAGAAGCCAAGATGATTGTCTATAAAATGAAGGTAGTCACACAGATAAAGGTGTAGTGGCTGGTAAGACATGGAGTCTGAAAGCCAAAAGTTTAAAGGGGGAGCTCCCTGTATACAGAGATACATGATAAGATCCTGCCTGAAGCCACCAGTAGGGGGAACTCCCTGTATACAGAGATACATGATAAGATCCTGTCTGAAGCCACCACTAGGGGGAGCTCCCTGTATACAGAGATACATGATAAGATCCTGTCTGAAGCCACCACTAGGGGGAGCTCCCTGTATACAGAGATACATGATAAGATCCTGTCTGCAGCCACCACTAGGGGAAGCTCCCTGTATACAGAGATACATGATAAGATCCTGTCTGCAGCCACCACTAGGGGGAACTCCCTGTATACAGAAATACATAAGATCCTGTCTGAAGCCACCACTAGGGGGAGCTCCCTGTATACAGAAATACATGATAAGATCCTGTCTGAAGCCATCACTAGGGGGAACTCCCTGTATACAGAGATACATGATAAGATCCTGTCTGCAGCCACCACTAGGGGGAGCTCCCTGTATACAGAGATACATGATAAGATTCTGTCTGCAGCCACCGCTAGGGGGAGCTCCCTGTATATAGAGATACATGATAAAATCCTGTCTGAAGCCACCACTAGGGGGAGCTCCCTGTATACAGAAATACATGATAAGATCCTGTCTGAAGCCACCACTAGGGGGAACTCCCTGTATACAGAGATACATGATAAGATTCTGTCTGCAGCCACCACTAGGGGGAGCTCCTTGTATACAGAGATACATGATAAGATTCTGTCTGCAGCCACCACTAGGGGGAGCTACCTGTATACAAATATACATGATAAGATTCTGTCTGCAGCCACCACTAGGGGGAGCTCCCTGTATACAGAGATACATGATAAGATCCTGTCTACAGCCACCACTAGGGGGAGCTCCCTGTATACAGAGATACATGATAAGATCCTGTCTGCAGCCACCACTAGGGGGAGCTCCCTGTATACAGAGATACATGATAAGATCCTGTCTGCAGCCACCACTAGGGGGAGCTCCCTGTATACAGAGATACATCATAAGATCATGTCTGCAGTCACCACTAGAGGGAGCTCCCTGTATACAGAGATACATGATAAGATCCTGTCTGCAGCCACCACTAGAGGGAGCTCCCTGTATACAGAGATACATGATAAGATCCTGTCTGCAGCCACCACTAGGGGGAGCTCCCTGTATACAGAGATACATGATAAGATCCTGTCTGCAGCCACCACTAGGGGGAGCTCCCTGTATACAGAGATACATGATAAGATTCTGTCTGCAGCCACCACTAGGGGGAGCTCCCTGTATACAGAGATACATGATAAGATTCTGTCTGTAGCCACCACTAGGGGAAGCTCGCGGTATACAAAGATACCTAATAAGATTCTGTCTGCAGTCACCATTAGGGGGAGCTCTCTGTATACAAAGATACATAAGATCCTGTCTGCAGCCACCACTAGGGGGAGCTCCCTGTATACAGAGATACATGATATGATCCTGTCTGCAGCCACCACTAGGGGGAGCTCCCTGTATACAGAGATACATGATAAGATCCTGTCTGCAGCCACCACTAGGGGGAGCTCCCTGTATACAGAGATACATGATAAGATCATGTCTGCAGCCTCCACTAGGGGGAACTCCCTGTATACAGAGATACATGATATGATCCTGTCTGCAGCCACCACTAGGCGGATCTCCCTGTATACAGAGATACATGATAAGATTCTGTCTGCAGCCACCACTAGGGGGAGCTCCCTGTATACAGAGATACATGATAAGATCCTGTCTGCAGCCACCACTAGGGGGAACTCCCTGTATACAGAGATACATGATAAGATCCTGTCTGCAGCCACCACTAGGGGGAGCTCCCTGTATATAGAGATACATGATAAGATCCTGTCTGCAGCCACCACGAGGGGGAGCTCCCTTTATATAGAGATACATGATAAGATCCTGTCTGCAGCCACCACGAGGGGGAGCTCCCTGTATACAGAGATACATGATAAGATCCTGTCTGCAGCCACCACTAGGGGGAGCTCCCTGTATACAGAGATACATGATAAGATCCTGTCTGCAGCCACCACTAGAGGGAGCTCCCTGTAAACAGAGATACATGATAAGATCCTGTCTGCAGCCACCACTAGGGGGAACTCCCTGTATACAGAGATACATGATAAGATCCTGTCTGCAGCCACCACTAGGGGGAGCTCCCTGTATACAGAGATACATGATAAGATCCTGTCTGCAGCCACCACTAGGGGGAGCTCCCTGTATACAGAGATACATGATAAGATCCTGTGTGTAGCCACCACTAGGGGGAGCTCCCTGTATACAGAGATACATGATAAGATCCTGTGTGTAGCCACCACTAGGGGGAGCTCCCTGTATACAGAGATACATGATAAGATCCTGTCTGCAGCCACCACTAGGGGGAGCTCTCTGTAAACAGAAATACATGATAAGATTAACTTTATTCCTCCCAGCAGTGTTCGGATTTCAGTCACAGAGGTGGCGGCAGTGCAGATTCAGTCATTGCTCTCTGTATGAAGAGGGGTGACTGTAAGCACGCATGGCACTATCTGACAGCTGGTTCTAATGCTGAGCAGCCATCAGTTAGTGCAGGGGTCGTGGTTACAGTTTTTGCTCTCAAAACACAGAGTGGTGACTGAACCCTGTCGATGCCGCCCCCGTGACTGGAACCCGAACACTGCTGGGAGCATTAATGTCCTTTTTTCTCCCAGCAGGAAGGCTCAATGTGCAGGTGCTAGGGAGGTTTGAAACCCTATTAACCTGCAGGATTCATGGTCCTTTTAAAAGTTTCCTTTAAGGTGCCCAATATTTTTTTCGAGGATTTTTTTAATAAGTTTTAAATTGGAAAGTTGCATGTTTTTACAAACAGCAATTTTATTTATTTACGAACATGACATAGGAGTTTATCTGTCGCATATTTTTTATTTTCGCACCAAATAAAAAAATTACTCGATCATCTGCCGCTTCCTTCGATCTCTTCTCCATTTTGGAGTGGTCTGCATGATCCAGGGAATGGGTACGTAAGTTTGTGTTTTTAGAGACAATAGAATCTTTGGTAAAATTGAAAAAAAGTCTCTAAAATTCCTTGAAGTTAAAGAACAGCATGACTGGTTTCTTCCACTTGTCACAATGACAATATTCCACAAATATAATGCACATGAAAGCCACGGTTAATTATGAAGCATTTATCTTGCACCCTTATTAATATCCCCCATAATGATACATAACTCACTGCATCTTCTGACTGATATTTCCTTTGGAGGAAACGATACAATGTATCTAGATCCTTGTATAAATATGTTCACGTCAACATAAAGAGATTTTATAGCTGTTACATATAACTGAATTAGAGAACGCGAGGCCACGAGCGGAGCATCTATGTCTACGAGACGCTGTCTTCACTTTATTAAATCCATAACTTGAGCTTCCAAATATCTAATCATCATTAATGTATTCAGAGGTAGAAATGGCCTGCACATGAATTAAGCCTTTTACTATACTTTTGTTGTGTATTTGCAATGGTGTGACAAATATAAATTATGCTTAATGTGTAATTTAGCCTGGATCTGTTTCCATATCCATTCCGATTAATTGTGACATTGAGAGGAAGCTGCGGCATTAACATTAGGATATTAGCGCTCCCTTGTGGTCACAATGATGTACTGCGCCTGAGCGAAAGAAAGTAGTTTACGAAAAGGAAAACGCTACAGATGAGATACAAATTTATGGGTTTTTAGCAAAATTTGTTTGTCCTAGTGACGCCAGACATATTGAGATTAAATTCAGGCAAATTGTTAAAAAAAAATGCACGCCGCCTTTTTACAAATTGCAGAGGATTGAATCAGCCGGGGTCGGCTCATATGACCTTAAACATGGCTTGAAGGCTTCCCTATAATGTCTTGCTCTCATCACATATCATAATATAGAGCAGCTGGTCAGGAGGAATCACCAAAGCCTGTATAAAATTCCAATTAAAGAGTGTACGTCTGGAACTCCAATGGTGTGAACAAGGTGCAAAACTCAATACATATAACTATTAGTATTGAGCGGACCTGGACTTGAAAAATCCGGATCCACACGGTTTCAGCGGTAGATCCGGGTGCACGATCCGGATTCGTTTTGGGGGTTTTTTTCTCTCTCTCTCTCCCTTTCTCTCCCTCTCTCCTTCTCTCCCTCCCTCCCTCTCTCTCCCTCTCTCTCTCCCTCTCTCCCTCCCTCACTTCCTCCCTCTCTCCTTCTCTCCTCCTCTCCCTCTCCCCTCTCTCTCTCTCTCTCTCCCTCCCTCACTTCCTCCCTCTCTCCTTCTCTCCTCCTCTCCCTCTCCCCTCTCTCTCTCTCTCTCTCCCTCCCTCACTTCCTCCCTCTCTCCTTCTCTCCTTCTCTCCCTCTCCCCTCTCTCTCTCTCTCTCTCCCTCCCTCACTTCCTCCCTCTCTCCTTCTCTCCTCCTCTCCCTCTCCCCTCTCTCTCTCTCTCTCCCTCCCTCACTTCCTCCCTCTCTCCTTCTCTCCTTCTCTCCTTCTCTCCTTCTCTCCTTCTCTCCCTCTCTCCCTCTCTCCCTCCCTCCTTCTCTCCTTCTCTCCTTCTCTCCTTCTCTCCTTCTCTCCCTCTCTCCCTCTCTCCCTCCCTCCTTCTCTCCTTCTCTCCCTCTCTCCCTCTCTCCCTCTCTCCCTCTCTCCCTCTCTCCCTCTCTCCCTCTCTCCCTCCCTCCCTCTCTCTCTTTCTCTCTCTCTCTCGTCCCTGATTCCACTCCTCATTGACATATATTGGGCAAAATTACGGATCGGATCCGGACTTCCATGTCAACATGCCACTGATCCGCCGGACCCAGATTATTAGCAATCCGCTCAACTCTAATAACTATACAATAAGGTAAAGAGTTGCACACTAGTCACAATGTATAGGGGAAATAATGAAAAGCAGAACTGCTATGGGAATACTAGAATGAAAAATACAATGAACTATCTGAAAAAGTGAAAAAACTTGAAAATGGAATATGCATAACTGCTATGAATAATAGGAATACAAGCGATGTTTAGCCTTTGTATTGATCAATGCAAAGGAGCCCCAAAACCACACCAAGGTAATCTCTATTATTGGGGTCCCTAACTTATGTGTAACCTCACCTGCAGTTAAAAAAAAAACTTGCTCTGTATGGTAAGCAAGATATGGGACCAAGAAGCAAGATATATATGGGACCAATGTATGGGAAGCAAGATATATATGGGACCAAGCTATATATGTGAAATCAAACACATGGCTATGGGTGGGGCAGGGTTCTCAAATAGAAAATGGATACTAATTAAAGAATGTACATCTGGAACTCCAATGGTGTGAACAAGGTGCAAAACTATAACTATACAATAAGGTTAAGAGTTGCACACTAGTCACAATGTATGGGGAAATAATGAAAAGCAGAACTGCTATGGGAATGTGCAAAATTCCAAGGCAGGGAATGAAGCTGCCATTTTACAGTGACTTTAGGAAAGTGAGACGATGTCAGAGTTCACATCTCAGTAAAAGAGGTAGCAATGTAAAGCTAAAAAATATAGGAACTGAGAGGACATCAGAGTTCTCAGCAAAGGAGATAGGGAGAGAAAGGTAAAAATATAGGAAAGTGAGAGAACATCAGAGTTCTCAGCAAAAGAGATACGGAGAGAAAGCTAAAAAAAATATAGAAAAGTCAAAGGACGTCAGAGTTCTCAGCAAAAGAGATAGGGAGAGAAAGGTAAAAATATAGGGAAGTGAGAGGACATCAGAGTTCTAAGCAAAGGAAATAGGGAGAGAAAGGTAAAAATATAGGAAAGTGAGAGGACGTCAGAGTTCTCAGCAAAGGAGATACAGAGAGAAAGCTAAAAAAAATATAGGAAAGCGAGAGGACATCAGAGTTCTCAGCAAAAGAGAGTGAGAGGAAGCTAAAAAATATAGGAAAGTGAGAGGACGTCAGAGTTCTCAGCAAAGGAGATAGGGAGAGAAAGCTAAAAAAATGTAGGAAAGTGAGAGGACATCAGAGTTCTCAGCAAAAGAGATAGGAAGAGAAAGCTAAAACATATAGGGAAGGGAGAAAACGTCAGAGTTCTCAGCAAAAGAGATAGGGAGAGAAAGCTAAAACATATAGGAAAGTGAGAGGACGTCAGAGTTCTCAGCAAAGGAGATAGGGAGAGAAAGCTAAAAAAATGTAGGAAAGTGAGAGGACGCCAGAGTTCTCAGCAAAAGAGATAGGGAGAGAAAGCTAAAACATATAGGAAAGTGAGAGGACATCAGAGTTCTCAGCAAAAGAGATGGGGAGAGAAAGCTAAAACATATAGGAAAGTGAGAGGACGTCAGAGTTCTCAGCAAAGGAGATAGGGAGAGAAAGCTAAAAAAATGTAGGAAAGTGAGAGGACGCCCGAGTTCTCAGCAAAAGAGATGGGGAGAGAAAGCTAAAACATATAGGGAAGGGAGAAAACGTCAGAGTTCTCAGCAAAAGAGATAGGGAGAGAAAGCTAAAACATATAGGAAAGTGAGAGGACGCCAGAGTTCTCAGCAAAAGAGATGGGGAGAGGAAGCTAAAAAATATAGGAAAGTCAAAGGACGTCAGAGTTCTCAGCAAAAGAGATACGGAGAGAACGCTAAAAAATATGGAAAGGTGAGAGGACATCAGAGTTCTCAGCAAAAGAGATAGGAAGAGAAAGCTAAAACATATAGGAAAGGGAGAGGACATCAGAGTTCTCAGCAAAAAAGATAGGGAAAGAAAGTTCAAAAATATTGGACAAATTTTGCAGATATTGTGTGTTGTACAACTGCAGCATGAAGAAGATCAGAGTAAAAATCTACTAATTAAGCCAGGCTCAGATGATCATATGCAAAATCATCTATTTTTCATCCATAAAAAAATTATTTTTGCATCTAAATTGTGTTCTAATTGACCATTTTCAATATCTGTATTGCATCTTAAAGGGAATCTATCAGCAGGTTTTCATCTAAGAGCATCATGATGTAGACAAAGAGATTTTGAATCTCACAATGTATCACTTAGATTACTGGGTGCAGCCATTCTGACACAGTGAAAGATATTATTTTTAACATATAGCAGAGCTGTGGGAGCTGCCCCCGCCCAAACCAGTCTTGCTGCTAATCACAGAAGAGGGTGGCATCGGACTACAACTCATGTGCTGCTGAGATCAACTAATAATAAAGATAAGAGGCTTAAACTAACATTACAGGTAAACAAAAGCAGACTTTGTGATAATAGATAGCTGGCTGTATATTGCATGTTAATTCTTACAGCATGCTGGCTTCAGATTACATAGCAAAAACGTCCTGACAGAGTCACTTTAATGTCCTTTAAGTTTGTTTTGTACATGCTTTTGGCATACAGTATTAATATGAACAACTTGATAACTAGATAGATCCACCATGGTCTTCTAAACCTAGATAAGTCCACCATGGTCTTCTTTTCCTAGATAAGTCCACCAGGGACTTCTCCAACTAGTTAGGTCCACCAGGGTCTTCTCCACCTAGATAGGTCCACCATGGTCTTCTCTGCCTAGATAAGTCCACCAGGAATTCTCCATCTAGATAATGTCCACCAGAGTCTTCTTCACCTAGTTAGGTCTACCAGGGTCTTCTCCGCCTAGATAAGTCAATCAAGGTCTTCTTCACCTAGATAGATCCACCAGATTTTCTCTGCCTAGATAGGTCAACCAGGGACTTCTCCATCTAGATAATGTCCACCAGGGTCTTCTCCACCTAGTTAGGTCTACCAGGGTCTTCTCCGCCTAGATAAGTTAATCAAGGTCTTCTTCACCTAGATAGATCCAGCAGATTTTCTCTGCCTAGATAGGTCAACCAGGGACTTCTCCATCTAGATAATGTCCACCAGGGTCTTCTCCACCTAGTTAGGTCTACCTGGGTCTTCTCCGCCTAGATAAGTCAAAATAGGTCTTCTTCACCTAGATAGATCCACCAGATTGTCTCTGCCTAGACAGGTCCACTAGGGTCTTCTCTGCCTAGACAGGTCCACCTGGGTCTTCACTGCCTAGATAGGTCCAACAGGGTCTTCTCCATCTAGATAGGTCCACCAGATTTTCTCTGCTAGATAGGTCCACCAGGGTCTTCTCCGCCTAGATAGGTCCACCAGGGTCTCCGCCACCTAGATAGGTTCACCAGGATCCTCTTTGCCTAGATAGGTCCACCAGGTCTTCTCTGCCTAGCTAGGTCTACCAGGGTCTACTCCGTCTAGATAGGTCCATCAATGTCTTCTCCGCCTAGATAGGTCCACCATATTTTCTCCGCCTAGATAGGTCCACCAAATGAATGCATTTACGATAATCATAAGGACGTCATAAACCAGATTCTTACCATACATTTTTTTTTCCCCCATCTGGATCACCGATAAGATCTAGAACTTTCTATTTTGTCATATAATTCTACAAATATTTTAGACTTGGATTTTCTCAAGTCATCCACTTTCTTCTGCTCGGCCAAAAAAAAAAGAAAGAGAGAATAATAAATAAGTGGCACCATTTGTGTATTTAAAAAATGTTACATAAATGTTACATAATTAATGGGATCGTTTCATCATCCCCTAAAATTGTCGCATATGTAGAATTTCTGACATGAAATATTTACAGAGGGATAATTGGCGTGATTTATCTATTCAGAACTAGTGTCTTTTTGGAGGATTTTGGGGAATAAAACGCCCGTCGGCTACAACCCTTCAGGCGCATTGAATTTTAGATGGACGAGGATGAAAGGGACGTCGGCGGCGGCGGCCGGGTAGATCGCTCTCATTGTCAGCTCTGAAAAGCAATAATTGTGTTAAATTAAGCTCCTAATATAAAAAAAATAAAATATGAAGCACTCGTGGGCCGGGGCAAGAAGCTTAAAAATCAATTTAACTTTCTGTCTCTGCGCTAAATGCTCCTCAATGAATTAAAAAAATTGTTTAAAAGAACAGAGAATGAATGAATTAGTGGTGATTATCTTAATCTAAATTAAAAACAGCAGGTCAGACCGTCTGCGACCAGAGGTATAAGGGTAACATAATGAGGACACAGCGAAAGACGCACGGCAGGTAACAAGAACTTCATTTATTAGCACACGTTATGCAGAAACATATCCCAGTGAAGAAGCAGGCAGTCCAAAAACCCAGAAAAGTTACCCTTTATGAATAAACACATAATAACAGTACAAAAAAGCTACTAATGATACATAATAATAATAATAAAACTAATTAAAACTGCAAAAGTAAAGTAAAAGTGTAAAAAAAAAAAAAATAGATAAAAAAATAATAATATAATTACTATTGGTGGTAATTAAAAATAATAATATCACTCTCTACAAGGAATATAAAATAAAAAATAAGGGTAACAGGAAGAGTAATAGTAAATATTAAAACAGAAAATAATAATAGTAATAATTAAAAGTAATAATAATAATAATAAAAAAAATTAAAATACATATTAAAAATAATAGTAATTATAGTTAATAATAATATTAAAAGACACATCTGCAGGTTTTTCCCTTTGCGCTCTATAAAGACACATCTGCAGGTTTTCCCCTCCACTCTCTATAAAGACACATGTGCAGGTTTTTCCCTCCACTCTCTATACAGACACATCTGCAGGTTTTTCCCTTTGCGCTCTATAAAGACACATCTGCTGTTTTTTCCCTCCTCCCTTTATAAAGATACATCTACAGGTTTTTCCCTCCGCTCTCTTTAAAGACACATCTGCAGGTTTTCCCCTCCACTCTCTATAAAGACACATCAGCAGGTTTTTCCCTCTGCTTTCTATAAAGACAAATCCGCAGGTTATTCCCTGCACTCTCTATAAAGACACATCTGCAGGTTTTTCCCTCTGCTCTCTATAAAGACACATCTGCAGGTTTTTTCCTCCGCTTTCTATACAGACACATCTGCAGGTTTTTCCCTCCGCTCTCTATAAAGAGACATCTGCAGGTTTTTCCCTCTGCTTTCTATACAGACACATCTGCAGGTTTTCCCCTCCGCTCTCTATAAAGACACATCTGCAGGTTTTTCCCTCCGCTCTCTATAAAGACACATCTGCAGGTTTTTCCCTTTGCTCTCTATAAAGACACATCTGCAGGTTTTTCCCTTCGCTCTCTATACAGACACATCTGCAGGTTTTTCCCTTTGCTCTCTATACAGACACATCTGCAGGTTTTTCCTTCTGCTCTCTATAAAGACAGATCTGCAGGTTTTTCCCTCCGCTCTCTATACAGACACATCTGCAGGTTTTTCCCTCCACTCTCTATACAGACACATCTGCATGTTTTTCTCACTATCTGACATGAAATCAGAATAAACCTTTCCCATTTTAGGTCAATTAGGAACCAAAATGATTTATATTTGCCAAATGCCAGAATAATGAGAGTGAGAGAAATGTTTTTAGGCATTTTTATTACTTTCTGCGAAGTGAAAAGTTTCCCTCCATTTCATCAGTATTTGGTACCATTGCCTTTACACTGTATGACGGGTGAGAATATGAAAATGTCGTCCAGGTATATCACCACACACGTGGATAGCAGATCTCGGAATATGTCGTTGACGAGTTCCTGGAAGATCGCCTGGGCATTGCTAAGCCCGAATGGCATGACCCCATACTCATAGTGGCCGTCACGGGTGTTGAAGGCCGACTTCCATTCGTTGCCCGGCCGTATCCGGACAGATAGAACAAACCACGGAGGTCGAGCTTTGAAAATATCCTAGAATCTTAGAGTTGGTTGAACAATTCCGGTATAAGCGGTAGCGGGTACTTGTTCTTGACCATTGAAGGCGTCTTCCATTCGTCGCCTGGCCTTAGCCATTCCAGATTATACGAACCATGGAGGTCGAGCTTTGAAAATATCCTAGAATCTTGGAGTCAGTTGAACAATTCCGGTATAAGCCGTAGCGGGTACTTGTTCTTGACCGTGATTCGATTGAGACCTCTGTGGTCGATACATGGCTGAAGGGACCTGTCCTTTTTCTTGACAAAGAAGAAACCAGCTCTGACCAGAGAGGAAATTTTTGAACAAACATCTTGCCAGATTGGCCTTTATGTACTCTGACATTGTTTGGGTCTTGACCTGAGACAGAGGATAAATACGACCGTGGGGAAGAGTAGACCCAGGGAGTAGGTCAATGGGGCAGTTGTACTGTCAGTGTGGCTGTGGAGTCTCGGTCTTTTTCTTGTCAAAGATGTCTGCATAGGCCCAGTAGGCGGATGGCAGACCCGGAAGGTTAGAGGGTCTTACTGGTGGCCAAGCAGGTTGCATGGAAAAGACAGCTTTCGTGGCAGGAGTGATCCCACCTAAGCACATTTCCAGATCTACAGTCCAGAACTGGTTTGTGCTTCCGAAGCCATGGCAGGCAAAGCAACAGTAGATGCGACATTTCCGGTAAAACGTGGAAGATTAATCCCTCTGTATACAGCTTTCCCACCCGAAGGTCAACCTCTTTGGTGGCGAACCGGATGGGCTCGGGCAGAGGCTCTCTTTACACCAACAGCACTGTCATGGGAGTTTTCAGCTGACGAACAGGAATCCGATGCCAATCTACTACAGCCTACTGTATGAATTTCCCATCAGCATCAGAATCCAGTAAGGCTGTTTCAGAGAACCGGGAATCGTTACTGGTAACGGACAAAATCAAATGTAGAGGACTTGCTCTCACCTAGGGTAGCCTCCTACTGATCCTAGGCAAGACAGTTTCATGGATTCCTGGGACCGAGGCGGATCAGTGATTTCTGCAAAAACACCAATCAGCGGTATGACGACTTCACGGGTACGACTTGCCAAGTGCAGGAATATGGTGTAAAAATTTCAGCACCAAATCTGCTTCTCTTGACATTAAAAATGCACAAAAACTAAATGTGTGCACTAGATTTCAGCACAAAATTTGCACCTCCTGGAAAAAAATTGTCCCGAAATGACGTCAGAACCGTTTTTATGCATTTTTTTTTTTTTGCCAAGAGATACACATTTGGTGCTGAAATTTTTACACCACATTCCTGCACTCCATCTATACTTCCTGGCAAAAAAAAAAATCACATTACTACCACATCACTACTGCATCATACCCCATGCGGTAGTGATGCAGTTTTTTGCCAGGAGGTGTAGATTGGGTGCAGGACTATGATGTAGAATCGTCGTGGGATTTTTTTCGATGTTTGTGTTTATTTGTTTTCGCTTACAGATTAGTAATGGGGGGTGTCTCGTAGATGCCTCATATTACTAATCTAGGGCTTAGTGGCAGCTGTGAGCTACCATTAACCTCTCATTAGCCAGATTGCCACAACACCAGGGCAATCGGGAACAGCTGGGTAAAGTGCCAGGAATATCACATGTATTGGATGCGACAATCCAGGGAAGCTGCAGGCTGCTATTTTTAGGCCAGGGGGCCAATAACCCTGGGTCTCCCCAGCCTGAGTATAGTATAGTCCCCAGCTATCAGGCTTTATCTTGGCTGGGTGTCAAAATTGGGAGGGACCACATGTTAGTTTTAAAAATGATTTATTTAAATCATTTTTAAAAAAGGCGCAAGTGGTTCCTCTTATTTTGATACACAGCCAAGATAAGCACACAGCTGAGGGCTGCCCGCTGTAGCATATGCTTTATGTATGCCGGTATCAATAGATGGGGGATCTTATGCCAATTTTATTTATTTTATGTATTTTATACTACAATAGACCCGCAGACAGGGTCTGTGATTCCAACCAATCACAGACGCTGTCTGAGGGCGGGGTCTGACTGCAGCCAATCAGAGACACCGGTGGGTAGGAGAAAGCAGTGAATATGGTTGAGGGATAATCAGCGACCCCTGGAAGTATAGCCGCAGGAGCTGTTACAGAGACTCGGTAAGTATGTCGTGATCTATTTTCTTTCTTTTAAAGCCCCCCCTACACCATTTTACAAAACATAAGTTTGTCCTCACATTGAATTCAATGGGCATGGTATGTTCGACGAACTGTTCAGCGAGCACAGGGAGACTTGGTAAAGATCGGCGGGCCGAACTTTGAAAGGTCTGTTCATCTCTAGTCCTTAGTCTGCTTGTCTTCAGCAAAAACTGTTTGCTGATTTTTTGGCCTTCATCTTTAGAAGAGGCTTCCTTCCGGGACAACAGTCAAGCAGAGCAGTGATGCAGTGTGCGACGTATGGTCTGAGCACTGACAGGCGGACCCCCCACCCCTGTAACCTCTGCAGCAATGCTGGCAGCACTCATATGTCTATTTTGAAAAGATGACCTCTGGATATGATGCAGAACACGTGCTTCTGTGGTCAACCATGGCGAGGCTTGTTCTGAGCGCATCCTGTCTTTTTAAATCACTGTATATGTCACGGGCGGGGAGGAGGGTGTCAGCACACTACGCTCACCCCTTCTGCTCGGGTCCGGCGGCTGCTGCTCAGTGGTGGCTCGAGCTGTGGGCCGGATCCCGGGGGTTTCTCGAGCGGCACTCCTCGCCCGTGAGTGAAAGGGGATTGTTGGGTGTGGGGATTGTTTATTGTCCGTGACGCCACCCACGGTTGTGGTGATTGCACCACCGCTGCTCTGGATGGGGATCCCGGGGATGGTGATGCGGAGCAGCCAGGTGTTGTGTTGCCCCTCCGTGGGTAGGGGTTGGTGATCCCGGGGCCCGGTGATGGCTTGGGGGGTGCAGGGCCTGGTGGGCGCAGGGACGCGGGGGCAGCGCTGTGCCTTGCGGCACTGTGGTACTCACTCAGCCTGAGACGTTGACACGGTTTTTACGGTAAACCAGACGGCTGGTAAGACGGTCCCACGGACGGCTGCACTTGCTCTCCCGGTAGGTGACGGTGATGTCCCTTTTCCTAGCACCTTGGTGTACTTGTTGGTTGCGATGGGTCCCCACCGGTAACCCGCTCCCCGGCTTCAAGCTGGACCGGAGGAGCTCTACTCTTTGCCCGCAAGCGCTGGCCCTAAGAAACTGGTGCCTTGGCGGTGGCGGTGTCTCTCTTACACTGGCTGGGCTGTTGCCTTCAATCGGGACTTGGTTGTTGGGGGATCTACGTCCCCTTCACTGACGGATTCGGCAAATTACGGCGACTCCAAGCCTTGCCGGGGTCCGAGAGGCCCCTGCCCTGGTGCTGACTGTCCTTCGGAACACTGCTCCAGACCACCGGGCACACAGCCTACGGGGTCCTTCCAGGAACTTCCAAACGGTCCCCCTTCAGACAGTCACCGCCGTTGCTGACCTTGCTGACCTGCCCTGCACTCAGCTGGACTCTTCAGGCTTTGCACACTCTTTCTGTTCTGTCACCACTCTTGCTTTCCTCCTTTACTACTTTTCTTCCTTCACTTTCACTTAGCTCTTCTTTTTAGCCCCTGTCTGGGCTACTCCTCCAATCCTTCCACTTCCTCCTCCCTGACTAGACTCTGTTGTTTACTCAAGCTCGTCCCTGAGGTGACTGCCTGGTTTCTCCCGCCTCCAGAACTGTGAACTCCTCGGTGGGCGGAGCCAACCGCCTGGCCCACCCCCTGGTGTGTATCATCAGTCTCTGGAGGAAGGCAACAAGGATTTTTGGTTAGCTTAGGTGTTCCTACCTGGGATGTAGGGTGTGGTGGTGTGTGACCTGTCCGCGGGCTGCCGTCCAACACCGGTTTTATTTTTTTTTTATTTTTTTCTGCAAAAGATAACATGGTAACGGTAACATATATACATTTTTAATAACTCTTCCCAAAACGGGAGGCACATTTCTTTAACGTTGCAAACGGTTTACGGTTACGGTTTCCGCTCTCTCCCACCCAAGCAACCTGGCCCTGATGCTGCCCCTAAAGCCCAGGCAGCACCCCTTGACCCACAGTTCAGAACACGGTACCCGAGCGGGACCTGTCCTTCCCTCCAGAGGGTAGCCACCGGTTCCTTTGGTGGCTGGGCCCTAGCCTGCTCTGCTCAGGGCCCTCCCTCCAACCTGCCTCTCCGGAGGCGGCATTGCGGAAACGGTAACGGCAAACAACATATTTACAAGCCACTTAACGTTTGTGGGTGCCCTGCAAGTTCACGGGCTTGTCCATGGATAGTTCCCATGCAAAACATTTTAAACGGTCCCCACGGGGACAACGGTGCCGGCTCCGGCCGGTTCAATCACACTAAATCAGGTGAAGCTTCGGTAATCATCTGTTTCTTATCATTCTTTCAAAACTTTTCAAACAACAAACAAAGTGGTGGTCCCAACGGGGACGGTGCAACGGGCATCCGCTGCCCTACTCCAGGCCTTCAAGCTCCTGTGCTCCTTCCAAGGGAGGGGGCGCGGCGCTCACTCGGGACTCTTGGCTGCCCCTTAGTTTAGCGTCCAGCGCGAACCACCCCCGCTCCCCACAGTGCCGGGTGTACTGAACGATATCTCCCGGCATCAGATTGCGGCCGGGATGCTCTTCAGGCAGGTGGGCATTCACATCCCGCCGGGCTACAAATACCTCGGCCTCCAGGCCCGGCTCGTAAATGAACCCGTAGCCCCGGCGGACATCAAACCGCCTTACCTGCCCCACGTACAACGGACCCCGGACCCGGAACGTGGCCTGTCGGAGATTCTCTTTTTCTTTGATAGCTCGGGCCACCAGCTCGGCCTTCTTCCGCTCCCTCTCGGCGATCTCCAGGCCCAGCGGTACCGACTCCCTATCCCAATACGGCGCTGCCGCAAGCACCGGCGCTCGGGTCGGGCCCCGCGGGACATCCTGGACGTTGCCCACTGTCAGGAATCTGGGCGGCATGTCCCGCGGTGTCTTGGCCTTGGGCGCTGCCTTGCAACAACAACCCGGCGCTACCTCAGCCGAGGTGTGGGGGATGGGCATAGGGGCTTTCCGCTGCTGGGTCTTCGGCTCGGAACGGTTCATCGGCTCCGGCTCGGGGGATTTTTCAGGGGATGCCTCCGGTTTAACCTTCGGGCTCTTCCACGGTAACACCTCCGGTGTACTGCGGGCTCCGGCTACAGGTCGGTCCGCCTGAGCGGGGACGCCGGGTATTGCTACCGGTTGCGGTGGTAGCAGGCCTAGTGGCGGGGTCACGGCCTCTGGGACGGGTGGCGAGGGAGGCAACGGGGGGAGAGGGCTTGGACCGGGCCCCACAGCCGCGATGACCGGCCCTTCAAGGGCATCGGGACGTGGGTCACTCACCCTCCCTTTCTCCGCTTCCTCCTCGCGTCTCCGCACGGTGGCTATGACGTCCGCCATTTCGGTCTCCCACTCCTCCATGAGGAGCTGCATCCTGACCTGCAGCCTTTGGTAGAGCTGCGCGGTTCGGATTTCCACCCACGCCGCGGTTCCAGGCGCGGGGGCTACGGTGTCGCGGGACGGCATCCACATGATGGCTTCTTTTTCCAGGAACGGTATGTCTGCAGAGTCCTGGCGTCCCTGCTTTTATAGCTGCAGCTACATGCATCCAGCCGCCATCGCGTCCCCCTTAGCTCTTTCCCGGCCCCTCCTCTCTCGGGGCGGGGTTTTGGCCTTCGCGCCTCTACTACTCGAGAAGACGCTCGAGCGGGAACTTTTCGCGCCAAAGATGGCGGCTTCTGAAATTTTTCTGCCGGATATCTCCGGCGGTAACAAGGCGCACCTCTACCAAACGGCAGAGCGGTAAGATCCTGTTCGTGACGCCAAGTTGTCGCGGGCGGGGAGGAGGGTGTCAGCACACTATGCTCACCCCTTCTGCTCGGGTCCGGCGGCTGCTGCTCAGTGGTGGCTCGAGCTGTGGGCCGGATCCCGGGGGTTTCTCGAGCGGCACTCCTCGCCCGTGAGTGAAAGGGGATTGTTGGGTGTGGGGATTGTTTATTGTCCGTGACGCCACCCACGGTTGTGGTGATTGCACCACCGCTGCTCTGGATGGGGATCCCGGGGATGGTGATGCGGAGCAGCCAGGTGTTGTGTTGCCCCTCCGTGGGTAGGGGTTGGTGATCCCGGGGCCCGGTGATGGCTTGGGGGGTGCAGGGCCTGGTGGGCGCAGGGACGCGGGGGCAGCGCTGTGCCTTGCGGCACTGTGGTACTCACTCAGCCTGAGACGTTGACACAGTTTTTACGGTAAACCAGACGGCTGGTAAGACGGTCCCACGGACGGCTGCACTTGCTCTCCCGGTAGGTGACGGTGATGTCCCTTTTCCTAGCACCTTGGTGTACTTGTTGGTTGCGATGGGTCCCCACCGGTAACCCGCTCCCCGGCTTCAAGCTGGACCGGAGGAGCTCTACTCTTTGCCCGCAGGCGCTGGCCCTAAGAAACTGGTGCCTTGGCGGTGGCGGTGTCTCTCTTACACTGGCTGGGCTGTTGCCTTCAATCGGGACTTGGTTGTTGGGGGATCTACGTCCCCTTCACTGACGGATTCGGCAAATTACGGCGACTCCAAGCCTTGCCGGGGTCCGAGAGGCCCCTGCCCTGGTGCTGACTGTCCTTCGGAACACTGCTCCAGACCACCGGGCACACAGCCTACGGGGTCCTTCCAGGAACTTCCAAACGGTCCCCCTTCAGACAGTCACCGCCGTTGCTGACCTTGCTGACCTGCCCTGCACTCAGCTGGACTCTTCAGGCTTTGCACACTCTTTCTGTTCTGTCACCACTCTTGCTTTCCTCCTTTACTACTTTTCTTCCTTCACTTTCACTTAGCTCTTCTCTTTAGCCCCTGTCTGGGCTACTCCTCCACTCCTTCCACTTCCTCCTCCCTGACTAGACTCTGTTGTTTACTGAAGCTCGTCCCTGAGCTGACTGCCTGGTTTCTCCCGCCTCCAGAGCTGTGAACTCCTCGGTGGGCGGAGCCAACCGCCTGGCCCACCCCCTGGTGTGTATCATCAGTCTCTGGAGGAAGGCAACAAAGATTTTTGGTTAGCTTAGGTGTTCCTACCTGGGATGTAGGGTGTGGTGGTGTGTGACCTGTGTCCCCTGGCTTGCCCAGGGCGACACATATAGTCTTGGCAGCTTCCAAAAACTATTATCCCCCAATTTAACCCCATATCTGCAGGTGAGAGCATTTAGGAATGTGACAGGTTTCCTTTAAAGGCAGGTGGTCACAGACTGAGAAACCCCCCCGTACCTTCAAAAGTGTAGGGCGTAGTATGAGACCCATTTGGGGATGGGGGCCCTGAGTTACTCTCCAGTTTGCCCCCTGACCTCATTTTTCATTCGGTTTCTAATGGTCATCTCTGTTATAGAGATTAGTGACAGGCTCTGGGCCAGAGTATCTTTGCCTTGAGGCTCTGCAGATTAAATGTATTCCCTTTAATTTGGGGAGGAGAGGGTTAATGTCAGCATTCCTTGCCAGCAAGCATTCTCATTAACTTCCCAGTGTTTCCAGTTTGGACCAGTCCCTATATATACCCTCTGCTCCCAGTAGAGGGTGCCAGTTATTCTAACTTATTTAGATGCTTGGCCTGGAGGTGGAAGGAGCTGGTGGAGTTCTCTCTGCAAGTTGCTATGTTGGCTGCAGTCTTGGTGCTGTTGTGGTGTTTCCCCCATCTGTCTTTCTTTATTTTGGTGTTTTATTAGTGTAAAGGTGAGGCTAGTATCCTTTACCTGCTAGCTCACTAGCCAGGACTATTACCAGAGTCTCAAGTTTCCTGTTCGGCGACAGGTACGGAACCTGTATAGGAACTGGCTAGGAGTGTAGGGTATAGCTGCAGTTGAGTGAAGGAGGTGTCCCATCTTTTCCCTCACTAGCGCTAGGGCCCACCATTGTTAGGCTATGTGCGCACGTTGCGTAAATTCATGCAGTTACGCTGCGGTTTGTAGCGCAGCGTAACTGCATGCGTCCTGCGTCCCCTGCACAGTCTATGGAGATTGTGCAGGGGCCGTGCGCACGTGGCGTCTTAGAGCGCAGCGCTTCGGCTAGTGCCGAAGCGCTGCGCAAAAAGAAGTGACATGTCACTTCTTCCGTGCGCTTTGCCGGCAGCTCCTGCTCTGTCTATGGCAGGAGCTGCAGGCAGAGCGCACGTTCTCGCCGGCACCATGCGCTTCAGAACGGAGCTTTTCAGCTGCGCTCTGAAGCGCACCTTTTACGGTGCTGGGCTAGTACGCAACGTGCGCACATACCCTTAAAGTGTCCCCAGTGTACCCCTTGTGTTCCAGTGTGTTGCGTCGTGCGCCATACTTCCGGTTTCACTTGCGTGACACCCATTGATTATTACAGATTACTGTCACCACAAAAGAAGACTAACCACATTCAGAATTGAAGATTTCTGACTTTTCAGCTCGTTAAGGAGAATAACACCTTTTATAATGAGGGATCCGTTAGTGTTTTTCATCCTGATCCTCCTTGTTCATAACTAGCTGAGGAGCTTAGGTTCTAGAAGTAGGAGTAAATCAGAAGCTGATAGACCCTCTGGATGGGATAGTTGGCAGATCGGAGCGGAGCACATATGGAGACGTCTCTTGCATTACATAAAGGGAATGCTTTGGACGGGATTTTTCGGCATGAGGCGTCCAGCAGTTCGTGCTGATGACTCAATCCTTCACGTTGCTTTCTGTCGCTACAAGCAGGGAAAAGACACAGATCTTGTTTACTCCTCATATATAATAAGAGCAGTGTAATCGGATCAGACAACAGGAAATCTGGATATGCTCACAATACACCCTGCAGGAACCTGATCCACTGCTGCCAGCACAGATAGTGCACATGCTCCACAGGGGGACGCCAGCACGAGCGCTGGGACCAGGGGGCGAGCGACCCTGCAGATGACGCCTGAGCACAACAACACAAGAGAGAAATGATCAGACATGTCGAAGACGAGAGAATCTTTTTAAATCTTTAGTGAATATTACTGAAACTGTCAATTCACAATACATCAAAAAGTATCCACAGCCTCCAATTGCCCTGAAAACGTGTGTAATGCTCTGAGGTCTCCTAGGACTGTATCCAACACTTTCCCAGCTCTTTAATGCTAACACAGCCTTAGTAATGTCTAAGTGACCTCAATATATCTGGCCATGGGTAAACGGATGGTAACTATTCGGCAATGTTGTACTGTCACACACTATCTGTACAGTTTCTTTAGTGTCTCTTTCTATTTGTAATGCCCTCTCACTATCCAGAGTCACACTAAAAATGTCCGCAGCATTCCCTGCCTCAGCTTTTATACTGTCTATGATAGTCCCTAGTGATGTCACAGGTGTGATAGACAACCCTATGGTGCCCGGCTGCAGAAGGTCACTGCGTTGGGATGCACAAACTGCTCCTTCATATTCCATTCTTTCATCCTTGGTGTGAATGAAGACCTATGTATCTTCTCTGTTAGGGTTAACTCGTTCCTTTTTGGACCTTACAGATATCTTAACACTTCAGCTGCAAATTCATATCCCCTCTTCCTGTGTCCTTATATACCTGCATTTGTTGCTGGTGATTGAGTTTACTTCTATGCTGTGTGGCTTGAAATCACCTCTAGTAACACGGTGTTGTATGTTGCCGTTATTCTCCTAACGTCATCTTGCCGATAAGTTGTCTGTTTACATTCCCCTTTTTGTGTTTCTGTCTGTTATTTAGGTGTGAGTAGGGTTGACTAGTGCTCATCCCATCCAATCACTACCTACTGCCTATTTCAGGGTCAGCCAGGGCCTAGGTATCCTGGTCAACCCATTGTCATGCTAGGTACGGGAAAGTATCTAGTGAACAGTGAAAGGGAAGGGAAACCCTGTGTCAAGGGAAAGGAAAACTGGTGACTCCTAAACCAAACCTACTGCTGGTCCCGGGGCCCCTCACCATCCTAGATAGGTTCCGCACCTATGCACCAAGCTGGATACCTGACCCTAGGTAAACCTAGAGCTGGGCCCTAAATAGGGAACGGATGGAATGAGCTCTTCGTCAACCCCACTAAACACTATAGAAGACACAAGGAGGACACACAATGGGAAAACGCATGAACTACTTATCCACAGATGACACTGGTAGAAGATCAGCAAAGTATTCAGCAACAATACCACAAAGGAGTACAAGCCACCTGCTAGCACTCAGAATCTGAATAAACAGAAGAACAGCACCAGTCCAAGGAAAAAAGGGGTATATAAGCACCAAGATAATGCTGATGATCAGCAGCTGGGTGGAAGGAGAGCCCCTGCTGGCTCCAAAAGGGAGAGAGATGAATCCAGCAGGAAAGCTCCTATACCAATGAATACTGACAGCAGGAACAATGGAAAGTAAGGGAGCATTCTGCACAACAAGACACTGTGACCTTCTATCGCCCGAAATCACATGACTGTCACCCATGACATACCCGTGACACCTGCACAAACTGCTCCGTGATATTCCATGATTTCTTCCTTGGTGTGAATGGAGTTCTCTGTTAGGGTTAACTCTTTCCCTTTTGGACCCTGCAGATATCTTGGCAGTTCAGCTGCAAATGCTTATCCCCCCTCCCTGTGTCTATATATATATATATATATATATATATATATATATATATATATATATATATATATATATATATACCTGCATTTCCCCTTGGTTTGTTGCTGGTGCTAGTTTACTCCTATGCTGTGCAGGTTGCAAGCAGTCGGCTTGAGATCTCCTGTCGTAACACGTTGCTGTATGTTGCTGTTATTCTCCTAAAGTTATCTTGCAGATACTGTAAGTTGTCCGTTTCCATCTCTTGTTTGTTTTCCCTGTGTGTTCTTTAGATGTGAGTGGGGTTGACTAGCACTCATACCACCCGGTCACTATCTAGGGCCTATTTCAGGGACATTAAGGGCTAGGTATCCTACTCGGCACATAAGTGCGGAACCTATCTGTGGATATCAGAGGAACCAGGGACCAACGGAAGGTTTTACCAGGAGTCACCATCTTTCCCCTTCCCTACAGACAGGTATTCCTTCTTCCCCACCTTCGCCATTCGTCTAGTATTACCCCACACCAAGAGGGACAATTAATTGGCTGAGCTATACCATGTGATGTAATATAGGGAACCCCGCCTGGTCACCCCCAAAACCATGTGACTGATACAACCCTCTGCAATGGCTAAAATAGTGGTGGGAATACTGGGGGGCAAATTGGATTGCAAACCATTCGACACATTAGAGTAAATGCTACATCAATAAATTCTGCAATGCAACATTGTTACAATTCCAATAGTGAGCAATGTTTTCCTTCACGTCTCTACAATTCCCTGCTCAGGACCAGTGATATCTGCTCGATACCGTCCGTTAGAACTTGAGAACCCAGCTTTAATCAAAGAACCCCAGAGGTCACCCCTCACCCGTCCCGCTCAGCGTCCTCTCGCCGCCGCCTCTCTAAAGCTTCATCATTCCAGGACTTTTTTTTTTCCAATCGAACCACCAAATGTCTCAGCTTCACTGCATGGAACAAAGAGGGGGAATTTGGATGGAAGTGTCTGCATTGTGTGAATTACGGTCCGAGCGCTGACGGCGGCTTTTAAGCATTTTAATTAGTTCAGCATTCTTTGCTTTGAGTCATAATTATTTAATTACTCCGCAGACGCGCTATATCCTCCTAAGTAAATCTCCTTCACTTTCTATTATATCGTAAATATATAGCGGGATTCAGTCCCAGAATGCAGAGCACTATGGGGCGGTGATGAGCACTGTGAGCACCGCTATATTTTATAGGGAAGTAATGGAGGGATTTAAAGGGCTATTACTAAACTTAATTGATGTCTGCTGAATGTTAGGACAGGACTGGAAGGCAAAGAATAAACATTACATGGAGAAACATCCTCATCAGTAAATTCTGATTTTTCATGCATTTCTTCCTCCTGAATATTCCCCCATCACCAGTGACTGATATTATTCAGAAGTGGAAGGAACCGCAGCAACTCAGCCCCGAAGTAGAGACCCCGTAACATTACAGAACAGGGGGCCAAGTGCTGAGGAGCAGAGGACAGAAAAGTCCCCACTGCTCTGCTGACCCCATAACTGACCTCCTCTAGTAACATCAGCACAAACACTGCGCTTGCCGGGAGCTTCATGGCCGAGAAGCTGCAGCCGTACATCACCAAGCACAATGCTGAGCCGCACATCACCAAGCACAATGCTGAACCGTACATCACCAAGCACAATGCTGAGCCGCACATCACCAAGCACAATGCTGAACCGTACATCACCAAGCACAATGCTGAACCGTACATCACCAAGCACAATGCCGAGCCATACATCACCAAGCACAATGCTGAGCCATACATCACCAAGCACAATGCTGAGCCGTACATAACCAAGCACAATGCCGAGCCATACGTCACCAAGCACAATGCTGAGCCGTACATCACCAAGCACAATGCCGAGCCATACATCACCAAGCACAATGCTGAGCCATACATCACCAAGCACAATGCTGAGCCATATATCACCAAGCACAATGCCGAGCCATGCATCACCAAGCACAATGCTGAGCCGTACATCACCAAGCACAATGCCGAGCCGTACATCACCAAGCACCAATCATCAAGCAAGGGAGCGACGTTTCTAATCAGCGCTGGCTTCTGTCTCCCCACACTTCCTCATTCACCAATTTATTAAATAAAAAAAAAATCCTGGAAATTCCGGTAATAATCCAACAGGTAATGTCCCACAATGCCCATTGATTACTATGGAGTCTTGTTTTGATAAAGTTCTCAGATTGAGGGTCCATAGGTTATTGCCTGTCAGCGTCATCCCCGGATTTTTCCAATGGTGCTGACATCAGTAACCTTACTTTGACCTCACCTCTCTTGGAAAATTCAGGGTCTCATGACGATCCTCAATTGTGCTGAATCCAAAAGTTATGGGGCGCAGCGACAGAAAATGTGACCGGTCACTGTGACCTCCGGAACACAGGGCAGAGGGGGAGTCATTGGCTATAAGAAGCAGTGACATCACTAAGTTCACCTGCGGTCACAGCTAAATGTTCCCACAGTACCAATTGTGACCACCAGTGAACTCATTGCTGGACTGCTCGGTCGCCATGTCAGGCAATCCAACAGTCTGGCAATCCGACAGTGAGTTCACTTGTGGTCACAGTTAGTCCCGTGGAACCACCAGGTGTAATCTCAAGTGAACTCAGTGCCGGATTGCGTGACACAGCGGCATAGCAGTTCGACATCGAGGTCACAGGTGGTCACAGTTGGTATCTTGGTAACCACTAGCTGTGACCTCAGGCGAACTTGCTGCTAGGCTGCTCTGCTGCCATGTCACACAATCCGACAATCCCGAAGAGACTTTACCGGCGTCACAATTGGTACCATGGAAACCACCAGCTGGGACCTCTGGTGACCCCACTGACATCATCGCTTCTCACAACCGGTAGCTCCCTGGCTGCCCTCAGTGTGTTCCAGAGGCTACAATGACCGGTCACATTTTCGTCATGAGATGTCATTGTGGATTTCGTCAGACCTGCAAAGTGGGGGGTTTTGGGGTTAATAAATGGGTGAAAGAGGGTATCTATGTTCTTTTATTTTAAATAAAGGATTTTTCTGTTTGTGTTTATTTCATTTGATTTACAAGGTTAGCAATGGGGGTGTCTCATAGACACATCTCCCTTACTAACCTAGGGTTTGATGGCAGCTGTGATTTTTGATAAATCACAGCTATCAATAACCCCATATATTACCCCGATTGCCATTGTGTAAAGTGCCAGGGAGGGGCAGTCATGGGCGAGGGTTGCAGTCAACAGTACAGACATGGGGCAGAGTGGTGTATGATGTGATTGGTGCGGAGGTGATACCTGCCTGCAGCTGCGCTTTGTCCAGCTTCTCAGGACCCTGTTTATTTTCAATGGGATCATGCATAGCCCCTTTAGTAATGAGTCCACTTTACTGAGTAAATGTTTCTCAGTTACTTTCCATTCTTTGAAGGCAGATTTCACATCAATATTTTTCACCATCATTCTCTGTTTCTTTACAGCAGATCTATCATCATCATCATCATCATCCACAGTCTTGATACCACATTCTTTAATAGGCAATTTCTCATATATACATTCCGGCTCCCCCATTACGACTGCTAACAGAGTCCCACCGGCTATCATGGAGGATGAGGGGCTGGCGCTGCTGGTGGTAGGTGCTGTGCTGCTCTCCGGATGGCTACGCTAGTTTCCCAGAATAACTCGTAGAGTTTTCTATCTTGCGGTGTCAGTAGCCTTGTCGGTCAACACCGACTCCGCCGACTGTCCACAGCGTTCACAATAGCCCACTTGAGGAGGGGGCGTGGTCTGATTCCTCTTCTCACCTCACTGTAGCCTCCCTGCTGCCTGCTGTATTTCTGGTCACCTGGTTTCTTCCTCCTGCACAGTCTTCTGCCTGTTCTCCTCCACACCATACTGTTCTACTCTGCTACATCTACTTCATCATTCTCTGCTCTTGTTTCCCTAACTGACTCTGCCCTTGCAAACTCTGCCCTATATCTCTTCCTATGCTGGTGAACCACCCCCGTCACTTAACCCCTGCTGCCTTGTCACTTCCTATCCATCCCTTCTCACTAAGGGACCTGGGAAACAGTGACACCTGGTGGCAGCCAGCCGTATTACACAGGAGTAAAGTCATACAATAAAATACAATAGAATACGAACACATAAATATACATTTCAATACAACAAGCCACCAGCTCGAAGTGGGGGTGGTAGGGCACTGGACACCCTCTTATAACCACACCAGGGAAATCAGGATGAGCTGGGTAAAATGCCAGAATTCTGGGGTGGCTGCAGGCTGCTATTTTTAGGCTGGGAAAGGCCAATAACCATGTCTGTTCCCACTCTGATAATACCAACCCCCAGCTAAATGCTTTTCCTTGGCTGGTTATCAAAACTGGGGGGACCCCATGTCGTTTTTTAAAATACTTTATTTCAATAATTGAAAAAAAATGGTATGGGATCCCCAGCCATGGTAAAGCAGATTGCTGGGGGTTGCAGCCCAGCTGGTTATCAAAAATAGAGCAAGAGTCCACATCATTTTTCTAAATTATCTATTTATTTATTGTTACACTACAATACAGCAAACTGGTCTGCAACTAATCACAGATGCAAACACAGAGGGTGGGGCGTGTGTATAGAAATCTCCAATGGTGGCACAGAGGGTGGGAGGTGGAAGAAGTAAATATTCATGTAGTTTAATGAGCAGGCCAGAAAACGGCCCAGAAAAGACTCTGACTGCAGTGTTATCTTCTGGGAAACACATTATCTATAAATTTACTGCTCTTACTTATTTTATTCTTCTTTTTGCAGCCCCCTAGCCCTTACTACGACTATTTCACAGCCATTTTTCAGTGCAGAATTTCGGGTCTCCATCGACTTGTATGGGGTAACCAAACTTTTTTCAAGTCCATCCGAATCCAGTGAACCCGAATATCCACAGGTCCGCTCATCTATACTTTTAAATATTCTGAGAATCAAAGGGACCAAACATTGGATCATTTCAAACGTTCAGTTGGGTCTTCACCACCAGCTCCAGGACCACCCTTGATGATTCGAGATATCACAATGAGGAATTGATTGATACCTACAGCGATGTTCATATTTGGGGTATTTATGGGATATTAATTAAATGCCACCACTGGTACCCACATCTGTCTTGAAAAATGAGCCCTAATGTGTGATGTATGGAACGGAGAGGTGGGGCGCATGCGCAACTCTAAAATTTGCCCAGTCTGCTTACCATAGAAATAAATAAATGCACAGACATCTTTCTTTTCCTGACCTATGACAGAGCCCTGTTTTTGGGAAACACATATGTAGTGGGTCCCACAGCTGGGGTCTATTTATGGCATATCCAAATGTTCCATATGGGACAGCTCATTTAATGAGTCGTTCTTCATACCCAAATGATAGACTGTAGGGCACTATTCTACTTTTTAGCCTGCCAATGAAGCATGTCACAGATGGTTAGGAGCAGTGGTATAACTAGAGTTCAATGGGCCCCGGTGCAAAATCAGACCTGGGCCCCCCATCCATTACCCCCCTCGGGATACAGGATAATTACACTGACACTTGGATTTTTCCCTCAGCACCCAGCTTTCCCATACTCCAATATCCCAATATGATATCTGATATTATAATGCACCTCATAGTCCTTCATATATTATAATGCACGACCATAATTATCCATATATTATAATACATCTCATAGTCCCCCATATACTATAATACACTCCCCATAGTCCTCCATATACTATAATAAACTCCCTATAGTTCTCCATGTAGTATAATGCACCCCCATAGTCCTCCATATAATATAATGCACCCCGATAGTACTCCATATACTATAATACACTCCCCATAGCCCTCCATATATTATAATACACTATCCATAGTCCTCCATATATTATAATACACTCCCCATAGTCCTCCATATATTATAATACACTCCCCATAGCCCTCCATATATTATAATACACTATCCATAGTCCTCCATATATTATAATACACTCCCCATAGTCCTCCATATATTATAATACACTCCCCATAGTCCTCCATATATTATAATACACTCCCCAAAGTCCTTCATTTACTATAATACACTCCCCACAGTCCTCTATATACTATAATGCACTCCCTATAGTCCTCCATATATTATAATACACTCCCCATAGTCATCCATATAGTATAATACACCCCCATAGTCCTCCATATAGTATAATACACTCCCCATAGTCCTCCATGTATTATAATGCACCCCCATAGTCCTCCATATACTATAATACACCCCCATAGTCCTCTATATATTATAATACACTCCCATAGTCCTCCATATACTATAATACACCCCCATAGTCCTCCATATATAATACACTCCCCATAGTCCTTCATATACAATAATACACTCCCCATAGTCCTCCATATAGTATAATATACCCCCATAGTCCTCCATATATTATAATACGCTCCCCATAGTCCTCCATAAACTATAATACACCCCCCATAGTCCTCCATATATAATACACTCCCCATAGTCCTTCATATACAATAATACACTCCCCATAGTCCTCCATATAGTATAATATACCCCCATAGTCCTCCATATATTATAATACACTCCCCATAGTCCTCCATAAACTATAATACACCCCCCATAGTCCTCCATATATAATACACTCCCCATAGTCCTTCATATACAATAATACACTCCCCATAGTCCTCCATATAGTATAATACACTCCCCATAGTCCTCCATATAGTATAATACACTCCCCATAGTCCTCCATATAGTATAATACACTCCCCATAGTCATCCATATAGTATAATACACTCCCCATAGTCCTCCATATAGTATAATACACTCCCCATAGTCCTCCATATATTATAATACACCCCCATAGTCCTCCATATAGTATAATACACTCCCCATAGTCATCCATATATTATAATACACCCCCATAGTCCTCCATATACTATAATACACTCCCCATAGTCATCCATATATTATAATACACCCCCATAGTCCTCCATATACTATAATACACTCCCCATAGTCCTCCATATAGTATAATGTACCCCCATAGTCCTCCATATAGTATAATACACTCCCCATAGTCCTCCATATACTATAATACACTCCCCATAGTCCTCCATATATTATAATACACTCCCCATAGTCCTCCATATAGTATAATACACCCCCATAGTCATCCATATATTATAATACACTCCCCATAGTCATCCATATAGTATAATACACACTCATAGTCCTCCATATATTATAATACACTCCCCATAGTCATCCATATAGTATAATACACCCCCATAGTCATCCATATATTATAATACACCCCCATAGTCCTCCATATATTATAATACACCCCCATAGTCCTCCATATATTATAATACACCCCCATAGTCCTCCATATAGTATAATACACCCCCATAGTCATCCATATAGTATAATACACCCCCATAGTCCTCCATATATTATAATACACCCCCATAGTCCTCCATATATTATAATACACCCCCATAGTCCTCCATATACTATAATACACCCCCATAGTCCTCCATATATTATAATACACCCCCATAGTCCTCCATGTATTATAATGCACCCCTATAGTGCTGCATATAGTTTAATATATCTCTCATCATTCCTTTCAATTGTCTCGGCATCTGTGATGACGACTCAATTGAAGGTGCGATCCTCGGCGGGGGGCCTGGTGCCAGCGCTGGCATCGGACCCTATAGACCTCGTGTGGCCTGCCGCCATTGGCAGTGCACCACTGGCTGAAGTTCTTGGGCCCCTGAACCCCTGTGCCCAGTCACGATGGCAACCCCTGCAACCGCGATCGTTCCCCCTCTGGTTAGGAGATGTTTCTTGACCCCTTTAGCAACCATAGGGCAAAGATCAGAGGTTGCTGCTCCCTGCCCACCCCTCACCAGGACAAAAACAATTTTCCAATATACTGCACCTTTAAAAAGTCTTGTTCTCTGCATTTGGCTCAAGTTTTTTCCTGGGCAATTAAAATAAGTAACAAATAATTTTCTTCCCTTTCTCCGACCCGTGGCCCTCTGCGAGCCTTATGTACCTTGGCATCGATTTATTGGAATGAAGTTTACATTAGCGAGAGCAGAAGTATCTTTCCACCAATGGGAGGAACTGAAAACTATTTTTATAATTGCACCTTATTCCTGTCCTTAACCAGAGACGCATTAAATTTACCTAATAAATTCAGCTGCAGGCAGAATACGGATCTCAATCATACACATGTGACTCATTACCTTCTCGGCACCACAATTGTGTGCGCAGCGCGGAAGGGGCCGGAGTGCAGCAGAGTCATTACCTATTTCATGCGTTACTTAAGGAAAATCAACAAACTAACCACAATGCAAACATTTCACAGCCGGGCCGCTGACCTTTCAAGGGTATTGGATTGTATTCCTGCAAATCAATGAGAACCTGGCAAACCCTTTTTGGGATGTAGGTAACACATTAGCCATTACTTCACATTTTTAGTTTGCAGGTGACCATATCTCCTTCTCACAGACATGCTAAACCTCGTTTAAAGGGACTGTCCAGAGCTAAGAAACTAATGACCTATGGCATAGGTCATCAATATGAGATAAGTGGGGTCTAAACTCCAACACCCCCTTTCTTTCCCCTGATAAGCTATTACCGGAAGTACAAAGCATGCGGGAACAGCACAGCGCCATACACTGTGTAGTGGCCGTTTTCACGTACTACGGCTCATCAGCTCTCATTGACTTGAATGTGATCTGAGCTGCCATACCTGAGACTGTACGAAACTGCAGAGTTCTGTCTCTTTATCTTTTGTGCTTCTGGTCGAGGTGTGCCGCCCCCGAGGCAGCAGCCTTGCTGCTCGGATCCGGATTCTCAGTGGCTCGAGGGTCTCCGGACCCGGGGTTCGTGTGGCCACTCAAATGAAGGGGGTATTTACAAGGGATTATAGAGTTTGTGACGCCACCCATGGTGCGCGGTAACTGGGGGATAATACCGCCGCTGCTGTAGGGAAGTACCCAGGGTGATGACGGGGGGCAGCCAGGTGTTGTGACACTCCATGGGTAGGGAGGATGCCCCGGGACTCGGTGTGGGGATAAGGCCGTGGGATGCAGGGATCACTCTTGTACTCACTCAGTCCATTAAGCAGACACCGACAACCGGGTAAACCAAGTCTCTGGACACCGCTCCCGCTGAGGGGAGCTAGTTCGGGTCCCGTCCCCAATGGTGCTGCCTGGTGATCCGTGACCTGCCTCCTGGCATTAAGTTTACTTCTCTGGTGGTTCCGGTAGTGTGAAACTTGCCAGGTCCTGCTCCCCACTGTGGCTAAGTGTGGGAGCTTGCTCTCAGGGCTCACAATTGGGATTTTCTGGACTGTTTTAGATGGAAAGTCCTATCCCCCTCGTTGCGCTAGTGCCCTGATTTTGGAGCGGTTGGGAACGAATCTTGAAGGCTCCGTTCTCCACGGGTAAATTATCGGGTTGCCTGCAGCTACTCCCCGACCTAGGGTCCACGTACCCCGTCGTGCCTTGGTCCCAGCCCGGTGATGGTGCAAGGCCGCCGGCTGTCCTGCTCGACAGATCCGAGCCCCTTGCCATGATCCCCTGTGACCAGGGGTCCGACTCCTCTAGGCCCAGACCACAGTCTGCAATCCAGACAGTTTCCTTAGGGGAGTCCCTGCTCCCGACCCCCTCAGAGCTCCTCACAGCTCGAGGGCTATTTCCAGACTCTCTCAACACTAACTCGCTAACTCACTCCTTGACTCACTGACTACACTCCTCACCTCCCCTCCCTGACTCCCCAGGTGGGCGACACTATTCCACTCAAGCCAACCACTGGTGTGTTTGGCGGGTGTGATACAGGGTTAATCTAGGATTTTATTTGCTGATGTAGGCAACACCAATTGGTTAGGGACCCATAACCAAGAGGGAGGTTGATACTGCACGGGAGAGTAGATTATACCCTGTGATGACCTGATAGTCCAGGGGCGTCACATTTCCAGGACCTGATAATTGTGGATAGGTCAGGGTGCTGGACTGTTGGACAATTGGCCATCAATTTAAAGAGAATCTTTCTGTTGCTCTGATTAATTCTCGGGTGGACTGCTGAACCTTTACTAATTGGTGAATTGGTAATTCACTCTTACTGAACTTTACCCTCCCAAATTTATCCTGAATACAGCAGTCTTGGTTATATTTTTGTCCAGCCGCTACAATGATGCCTCCATCCTGTGCCAGTCATTGCACTTGTTACCAGTTTTACTTCTATTCAGCCACTACAACGATGCCTCCACCCTGTATCAGTCATTGCACTTGTAGCGGCTGAGCAGAAATATAACTGGTAACAAGTGCAATGACAGGCACAGGATAGAGGCATCGTTGTATTTCCAAACTTTAAAAAACATTATGGCATTGTCTTTGCCCACACCAGGCTTTCCATAGAGATTGTACATTGGCAGTGAGGTGTCATTGCACCTGCCAGCTACACCTAGCAATGATAATCACCAAGTGATAAAGCCTTAAGCTAAAGTAAACAACAGCATGCAGCCAAATAAGAGAAACACAGTTGATTTTTGTCTTTTAACCCCTACAGCATGCTGGCTTCAGCTTACATAGCAAAAACCTGCTGACAGAGTGGAACTTCTTTTAATTTATGTTGAAAAGTGAAAATCTGTCATGAGTAATGAACTCTTTTCAATTGAAGGATGGTGCACAGAGAGTCGCCAGGACTGAAGGTAACCGCCAAGAGCTCAGAACCCGCGTGCAAACATCAGCTGGTTAGCACTAAATTCAGACAACCTTATAAAAATAAAATTGTCTGATTTTCATACAGAAAAAAAAAGAAAAAATGTTCAACTGTATGGCATCGTTTTTTATACATCAGCAATTATTAATTTTGACTAGATAAAATACGGCTTCCCATGTTAATAATTGCAATGTATCTGTAAAAATCAGATGCTACAAGATTCCCAACATTGGACATTACCTTCTTTCCACAGAATTGGTGATAACATATATAGTATAGGGTCCATTCTGCCAGGTCATTGTCATAGCCACATTCTTCAAATTTGGGGAGTACAGCAGTCCTTCCTCCATGTTTAAAAGGTTACTCCCAGCTTTGCAAGTTGTCATCTGTCTACAGTATAGTTGATAATTTGTTGATCAGTGGGAGTCCGACTGCTGTACTCCCCAAATTCGAAGAATAGCATAACTGTGGCAGGAGAATACACTGTCACCATAAAGTATGTCTGCGTATTGTACAAACGATTAGATGATAGAGATTTAAGTCATCAAATCAGACAAGGTGAGTGGGAAAGAGGGTGAGTGGGAGAGAGGATGAGTGGGAGGGAGGGAGAGAAGTAGAGTGGGAGAGAGGATGAGTGGGAGGGAGGGAGAGAGGGAGAGAGGGTGAGTGGGAGAGTGGGAGAGACGGAGAGTGGGAGGGAGGGAGAGAGGTAGAGTGGGAGAGAGGGTGAGCAGGAGAGAGGATGAGTGGAAGAGAGGGTGAGTGTGAGAGAGGGAGAGATGAAGAGAGGGAGGAGGGAGGTAGAGTGGGAGAGAGGGTGAGTGGAGAGAAGGTGAGTAAGAGAGTGGGAGAGAGGGAGACTGGGAAAGAGGGAAAGTGAGAGAGGGAGAGTGTGAGAGAGGGAGAGACGGAGAGCGGGAGAGTGGGAGGGAGGGGGAGAGGTAGAGTGGGAGAGAGGAAGAGAGGGTGAGTGGGAGAGAGGGAGAGTGGGAGAGTGGGAGAGAGGGAGAGTTTGAGAGAAGGAGAGATGGAGAGAGGGAAAGTGGGACAGAAAGAGAGAGGAAGAGTGGGAAAGTAGGAGAGTGTGGGAGAGAAGGAGAGTGGGAGAGAAGGAGAGTGGGAGAAAGTGAGAGAAGGAGAGTGGGTGAGTGGGAGAGAGGGAGAGTGGCAGAACGAAAGAGTGGTAGAGTGAAAGAGTGAGAGAGTGGGAGAGAAGGAGAGTGGGAGAAAGGGAGAGTGGGAGACAGAGAGAGAGAGAGTGGCTTGAGGGGTCCAGACCTGGGCTCGGCGGACACTACGATCCTTGAAAGGGGATTATTTACATGGAAAAAGTTTGTGACGCCACCTGCGGGTTGTGGTAATGGGAGTACCGCCGCTGCCGGAGGGAGTACCAGGGCAGATGGTGTGGGGCAGCAAGGTGTCAATCCTTCCGCAGATAGGAAAGACCCCGGGCTGTGGGGTTTGGTAGCTTTGGGAGGACAGGGTGCAGGGACCAGGGTATTCACTGCGGTAGTCGTGGTGTTGGATGAGGTTTATAAAGTAGACACACACAGTATAGGTAAACCAAAGTCTCGGTGTACCACTGCCACTGCAGGGAGCCCGTCCAGCTATCCGCTCCCACCGGTGTCACTTGGTGATCCAGAGCCTGCCTCTGTGCACAATTTGTTGTCGGTTTGTGGCCCCGTGGCATGAAGCTGTTGGGGCCCAGCTCACTATGTGTAGTATAGCTGTGCTCTTGAGGGCTGGCACTTGGGACCTCAGTGGACTGCTTTTGGCTGGAAAACCCTGCCCCCCTCTTTGTGCTGATGCCCTCAATCTCTGAGCTCTCAGGGAAGTTCGTGAAGATACTCTCCCTCCCAGATTAATTATCAAGACGTTGAATCGGCTCCTGACCTAGGGTCCAGTACCCCGTCGTGCTCGGTACCGGTCCGTTTGTTGGGCTTTCTGGTGCCGACAGTCTTCCAAGACTACGTCCGTCACACCCCTGTCCAATGTCCCTGCAACCGATCCCCGACTCCTCTGGTCCCGGACCACCGTCTGCGACCCAACTGCAGTCTGTCTTTCTAGCTCCCTGTGGAGACACGGGGCTCAGTGAGTGCTCTCGTCCACTAAAACCCACCGCCTTTAGAAAGACAGCGTGGCTCAGGGCTCATCCCAACTGTACGCCGGCCTCCTTAACTGTGGGCGTAACACTACTCAGACAACACAGGGTGAGGGAACCACAATAATTAGACTTTATTGGATCCCCAAACAATTAACGGCACATAACACATAACCAGCAAAACACAAATGTAACAGGCAACAGAGTCTCACCCTTCCGCTGGCTCACCAGGGATTAGAATGTCCGGGCCTCAGAGCATCCAGGGCCACTTACTCCAATCCAGCAGCACCCCGCTTTCGGCGGGCACCCACCGAGATAGGAATAGCGTCAGATTTAGAAAGCTGTGTGAGGTCTGCAAAGTCTGTAGCCAGGTGACCGGATTGTCCCAACCTGAGTGTCCTCCTTAGGTAGTCCTGGTATGATGATACAATCCTGGCAGCCGGAGTCGAAATCCCTAGGCTGTGGATATGGTCTCCAACTGGAACCGGAGTCCCTAGATTGAAGCCATAAGATATCCTAATCCTCTAGTCAGCTCCAAAGAGCTTAGACTGGATCCATCAGCATCCATCAACAACCTGGTGGCTTAAAGAAGTCCCTTTTATAGCCACAGCCTATAAGAAAGTTTAAGAAACTTTAACCCTTGAGAGTCCATGTCATCACACTCCCCGGGAGCTAACACTCCTGCACCTCTCTCTCTGAGAGCTGTTACTGTTCGAACTTCATCCCTCCCACCAGTCTGCCTGACCCCTAAGTGTGTGCCCCTATTCCAGCTAGACCAACCCACTGGTGTGTCTGACAGGTCATGATGTGAGGTGTTGGTTGGGATTTGTGGTGCTGATGGTAGTAACACCGATTGAAGAGAGGATGCAGTTCCCTGTAGCACCCTGATATATTCAGGAGCGCTACAGATACACAGCTGATAGTCCTACTGAATAGACTGTTAACTGCTTTTTTCTTGCCAGAATACAAATTTTAAGTAAAGAAAAACGAGTGGCCATCATTACTTTAAGAAATAAAGGTCAGTCAGGCCGAAAAATTGGGAAAACTTTAAAAGTGTCCCCAAGTGCAGTGGCAAAAACCATCAAACGCTACAAAGAAACTGGCTCACATGAGGACCGCCCCAAGAAAGGAAGACCAAGAGTCACCTCTGCTGCAGAGGATAAGTTTATCCGAGTCACCAGCCTCAGAAATCGCAGGTTAACAGCAGCTGAGATTAGAGACCGGGTCAATGCCACACAGAGTTCTAGCAGCAAACACATCTCTAGAACAACTGTTAAGAAGAGACTTTATGCAGCAGGCCTTCATGGTAAAATAGCTGCTAGGAAACCTCTGCTAAGGACAGGCAACAAGCAGAAGAGACTTGTTTGGGCTAAAGAACACAAGGAATGGACATTAGACCAGTGGAAATCTGTGCTTTGGTCTGATGAGTTCAAATTTGAGATCTTTGTATCCAACCACCGTGTCTTTGTGCGACGCAGAAAAGGTGAACGGATGGCTATACATGCTTGGTTCCCACCGTGAAGCATGGAGGAGGAGGTGTGATGGTGTGGGGGGGGCTTTGCTGGTGACACTGTTGGGGATTTATTAAAAATTGAAGGCATACAGAACAAGCATGGCTACCACAGCATCTTGCAGCGGCGTGCTATTCCATCCGGTTTGCATTTAGTTGGACCATCATTTATTTTTCAACAGGGCAATGACCCCAAACACACCTCCAGGCTGTGTAAGGGCTATTTGACTAAGAAGGAGAGTGATGGGGTGCTACACCAGATGACCTGGCCTCCACAGTCACCAGACCTGAACCCAATAGAGATGGTTTGGGGTGAGCTGGACTGCAGAGTGAAGGCAGAAGGGCCAACAAGGGCTAAGCATCTCTGGGAACTCCTTCAAGACTGTTGGAAAACCATTTCCGGTGACGACCTCTTGAAGCTCATCAAGAGAATGCCAAGAGTGTGCAAAGCAGTAATCAAAGCAAAAGGTGGCTACTTTGAAGAACCTAGAATATAAGACATATTTTGACTTGTTTCACAATTTTCTGTTAAGTATTTCATTCCACATGTGTTAATTCATAGTTTTGATGCCTTCAATGTGAATCTACAATTTTCAGTCATGAAAATAAAGAAAACTCTTTGAATGAGAAGGTGTGTCCAAACCTTTGGTCTGTACTGTGCATTTTTATATATATATATATATATATATATATATATATATATATATATATATATATATATATATATATATATATATATATATATATATATATATATAATAGATAGATAGATAGATAGATACATATAGATAGATACATACATATACATATATATATATATATATATATACATATAGATATATATAGATATATATATATATATATATATATATATATATATACATACATACACACACATATTAACAAGCAAAAGGGCAACTATGTTTGGAGCTTTTGATTTCAGGCTCCACATCTCACCATCCACTACAGTTTTGAGCATGACACTATCTTCATTTTATAGACAATCATCTTGGCTTCTCATACATAAATGTGACTTTCAACTATTTAGCATACGATTAGGTATGTTTGATAAATCACCTGCTGCTTCAGAATAGGCCTGGAGAGGTAACATCTGCAGAACACAGTAGGGTTAAATTCCTACAGGGTCCAGTTGCGCCTTCCTATAGCCAGGTGCAGACAGCAGGAGAGTGCAGCAGGACTAAGGAGTGCTGAAAACAGGGATGCCCACATGCAGGCCTGAGGCTGAGCAGAGCAACGTAGTAGAATGGCATTGCAAACTTGTGCAGCTAATTGGCATGACAGTCTGTATGCACGCTCCTGTATGCACGCTCACCAGGCGGCAAAACTCCATTACTGATCAAAAAACAGGTTCAAGCGCATTTAAAGTTTACCCACAAATTAGACAAACCTGTGAGATACTGGTCTAGTCAGGTCAGATGAGACCAAAACTGAATTCTTTGAATGCCATAATACACTCCATGTTTGGAGACCAAAAGTCAAATCACCCCATAACACCAACAGTGAAGTGTGGAGGTGGGGACATAATGGTGTGGGGCTGTTTTTCAGCAGACGGCACTGGAAAATGTCATATAATTGACAGAAGGATGAATGGACAAATGTACTGAGACATTCTTTTTTTAAAAATCTGCTGCCATCTACCAGGATGGTGAAGATGAAACGAGGGTGGACATTTCAGCAGACGATGATCCCAAACACACGGCCAAGGAGACTACTAACTGGTTTCAGAGAAAGAAACTAAATCTTCTAGAATGGCCGAGCCGATCACCGGAGCTGAACCCAATAGAAAATGTCTGGAAGGAACTAAAGCTCAGAGTTCATAGAAGAAGCCGGGACCTGCAGGATGTGAAGAGTGTGTGTGGAAGAATGGGCCAAAATCCACCTGAGCAATGCAGGCGACCAGTGTCTCCATACAGGAGTATGGAAGCTTCATCACCAACAAAGGCTTTTGTACAAAGTATTAAATGCCTTTCAGTTATTGTGTTCAATACTTTTTCCCTGTTTCATTTCTCATTATTACCGAACACTAAATTTATGGACATCTGCAATCGAATTGACATACAAAATGAAAATGAGAATGATATACAAGGAGTGTTTTGGGCATGAAGTGATGAAAGGGTTACGTGTGTCCTCAGCATCTTACTTCTGAGAAGACACAGAACACAGCTATATTTGTCCTTGGCTACAATGTCAGTTGTCTCCAGTCTTCTGCGCGGCTCCTTCTCTATTTTTGGTTGCACTCGCTTCGGTTGCCATATGATGAGCAATTCTATACATATATGTTTATTTTTTATTTTCAAAAGACATAATAAAAAAAAGAAAATCTAACATAGAAAGTAGCAGTATATAATCTATGCACAAAAGATCAGAAATAAAGAGGAAGGAATCGCCATGGATTAAACTGACAGTTGAGTTGTTTTAAAGGACATGGACACCTTGAGGGGCAGATCCGGCTCCTGGAATATGGGGATCCTTGGGGTAACGTAATCCCAGGAACCATTCTTCACTTCCAATATTTCCTTCTCACTTTACAAGGAATTTAACTTTCTTTTACTTTTTTTGGTCAATACATTTGCGCCTGTGTTTATTTGCAGGACAAGCTGTAGTTTTTATCGTCGCCATATTGCAGTTCATGAGACTTTCTGATCCCTTTTTTTTACCCTAATTTTTGTAAGCAAATAAATTATTTTTTCATATAATTTTATTTTCATGTTTTTAGTTTTTTTGGGTCATTCAACGTATGGGATAAATATTCTAATATTCAATTGGTTTGGACGTTTACGTAGACGGTGATACCAAAAATGTTCATTGTTTTTATATTTTTTATAGGCACTTTCTTGTTTTTTTAACATATTTATTTTTTACACTTTTCATTGGTCCCTCTAGTTGACTTAAACCTGCGATCACAATGTTATAATATTGAGACATATTGTAAAATTACCGAGCCTTTATGAAACCCAGAGACAGGCTCCATGAGAAGCCGGTGCACTGCAATCAGCACCCTGCCATCATGCCTTGGGAGACAGGGTGGTGCGGGTAAGAAAGTATACCGTCCCCTATTTTCAACCAATGTAATGCTGTTTTCATGACTAACCACATCAGTGCTTGGAGTTAGCTCTGTTGGCAGCAGTTACTCTGTATGGAATATGGAGTGGGTTCATCTCCTGGATGCCATGCACACGTCCAATGCATGTACACAGCAGATGTCACAAGGTGAAGTGCCATTGGCATCTACCATTGCCAGGGTTTGCAAGGTGCTGGTACCACCTCTGTTTGGGGGCTGCACAATGAATTACCTGAGAATCAGAGAGCTACAGAGTCTGTATTCCCAGTTCACCCACACAGCCCTGTATTGCCAAAGTTCCCCAAGAGAGCAACAATTCTCAAAAATGTCCTTAAAGAGTATGTATTCCCAGTTCACCCACACAGCCCTGTATTGGGAATGTTCCCGCATAAAGCAACAATTCCCAAAAAGGTCCCTAGAGAGCCTGTATTCCCAGTTCACCAAAAGAATCAAGATTGGCAGAGTTCCCAACAGAGCAACAAGTTTAAAAAAAGGCCTCTAGTGAGCCTCCATTCACAGTTTACCCACACAGCCTATAATGGGAGATTTCCCCAACAGAGCAATATTTCTCAAAAGGCCCCTACAGAGCCTGTATTCCCAGTTCACCCTCAAAGCCCTGTATTAGCAAAGTTCACTCATAGAGCAACAATTCTCAAAAAGGATTCTAGAGAGCCTGTGTCGCGGGCGGAGGAGGGGACGCTGTGCTCTCCCACTGCTCGGGTCTGGCCGCTGCTGCTGCGGCTCGGTGGTGGCTTGAGCGGTGGGCCGGATTCCGGGGACTCGAGCGGCATTCCTCGCCCGTGAGTGAAAAGGGTGGGGATTGGATTGTGGGGATTTGGTTATTGTCCGTGAAGCCACCCACGGTTGTGGTGAGATTGGTGACACCACCGCTGCTCTAGATGGGGATGCCGGGAGCGGTGACAGGGAGCAGCTTGGTTGTTAGTTCTCCCCTCCGTGGGTAGGGGGGTTGGTTGTCCCGGGGCCCGGTGATGGGGTAGGGATGGATGACAGGCGGGTTACAGGGCCTGGTGAGGTGCAGGGTCGTGGGGGCAGCGCTGTGCCACACGGCACGGTGGTACTCACTCAGCAAATGATGAGGACACAGTTCTCGGTAAAACACACGGCTGGATGGACGGGTCCCACAGGCGGCTGCGGTGTTGTTTCTCCCGGCAGGTTGATGGTGACTGCCTTTCCCTGCACCTATGTACTGTAGATGGTTCCAATGGGTTCCCACCGGTAACCCGCTCACCAGCTTGGATATGGGCTGGAGGAGCTTCTTTTGCCTGCAGGCTCTGGCCCTGGGCGGTGGCTGTGTTTCCCTCTCTCGGTTGGACTGTTGCCTTCTGTCGGGTCTTGGCTGCTGTCAAACCCAGGAGGTCCCCTTCGCTAACGAATTTGGCAAATTCAGAGCGACTCCTAGCCTTGCCGGGGTCCGTAAGCCCCTGCCAGATGGTGCTGACTTCTCTTTGTGTACCGGTCCGGTACCGCCGGGCCACCGCCCGTCCACGGTCCTTACTGTAGACTCCGATAGGCCACTCCTGCAGATGGTCACCACCGTCTGCCAACCTTGCTGATCCGTCCGGGCGACACACCCGGACCAACTTCAGTCTGCTCTGCTACCACTTTCCCTCCTTCCACTTTCACTTCCAAACTGATCTCCTCACTTTTCCCGCCTCCAGGACTGTGAACTCCTCGGTGTGAACATCAGCCCCTGGAGGAAGGCAACAAGGGTTTTGTGTCTGACTTCGGTGTGCCTGACCGGGAGTGTGGGGTGTTGTTCTCTGTGGCCCCTGGCTTGTCCAGGGCGCCACATTCCCCCTTAGTTAAATGCAGACCGTCCGCGGGCTGCCCGTCCATCACCGGTTTTATTTTCACAACTGGAAAAGATAGAAAAATGGTAACACATTACAATTAAAATAACATTTTCCCACATCGGGAGGTACTCTTACTTAAACGTTGCGTAACGGTACGGCTTCCGCTCTCTCCCACCCAAGCAACCTGGCCCTGATGCTGCCCCTAAGCAAATAGGCAGCACCCCTTGACCCCAGTCCAGCACAAGTTGCCCGAGCGGGTTCTGTCCTTTTCAGGGGACCCACGTCCATGGGGAACCCCTGAAATCCCCAGACGATCGCCACCGGTTCCGGTGGTGGCTGGGCCCCACCCTGCTCCACTGCGGGCCCTTCCTCCAATCTGCCTCTCCGGAGGCGGTAACGGTGAAAGCCACAACAACATTATTATTTACATGCCACAAGTTTGTGGTTGCCCTGCTAGTTCTCGGGCCTGTCCGTAGTAGTTTCTACGCATAATTTGAAAAGGGGGTCCCAGCGGGGACCAGTTGCCGGCAACGACCGGTTTCAATCAAGCAGGAAATCAGATGAATCTTCTCGGTAATCATTCACTTATCATTCATTCTCCAAACATTTAAATGGTACTTTGGTGGTTCCAACGGGGAACAACTGCAACGGTACTCCGCTGCCCTTACTCCGATTCTTCGGTGTCGGCTGGGGGAGGGGACGCGGTGCACACCCGGGCCTCCTGGCTGCCCCTCAGTTTGGCATCCAGCGCAAACCACCCCCTCTCCCCACAGTGCCGGGTGTACTGTACCAAGTCGCCCGGCATCAGGTTACGGCCTGGGTGCTCCTCCGGCAGGTGGACATTAACATCCCGCCGGGCTATGAAGACTTCGGCCTCCAGGCCCGTTTCATATATGAAGCCATAGCCCCGGTGGACATCAAACCGCCTCACCTGCCCTTCATACAGGGGGCCTTGGACACGGAAGGTCGCTTGGCGGAGGCTCTCCTTCTCCCGGATCGTACGGGCTACCATCTCCGCCTTCTTCCTTTCCCTTTCCGCAATCTCCGGGCCCAGCGGTGTCGGCTCCCTGTCCCAATACGGTGCTGTTGTGAGCTCCGGCGCACGGGTCGGGCCCCGCGAGACCTTCTGGACACTGCCCACCACTGGCAATCTGGGTGGAAGGTCCCGCGGTGACTTGGCCTGGGGTGCTGCTTTGCAGCGGCAACCCGGCGCAACCTCAGCCGACGTGTGGGGGATGGGCACAGGGGCTTTCCTCCGCTGGGCCTTCTGCACGGAGCGGCCTGTCGGCTCCGGCTCGGGGGGAGTCTCTGTAAATGCCTCTGGCTCGGGCTTCTGTACTTTCCAGGGCAGCACTTCCGGTCGGTCACGGGTTCCAGCTACAGGTCGATCCGCCTGGGCGGACATGCAGGGTACCGCTACCGGTTGCGGGGGTAGCGGGCCTAGTGGCGGGGTCACGGCAGCCGATACGGGTAGCGAGGGAGGTAGCAGGGCGAGAGGGTACAGACCGGGTCCCGCAGTCACGAAGACCGACCCACTAGGGGTACCGGGATGTGGGTCACTCACCCTCCCTTCTGAAGCTCCCTCCTCTTCGCGTCTCTGTACGGTCGCTATAACCTCCGCCATGTCAGCCTCCCACTCCTCCAAGAGGAGCTGCATCTTGACCTGCAGCCGTTGTTGGAGCTGCGCGGTCCGGATCACCACCCACGCCGCGGTTCCAGGCGCGGGGGCTACGGTGCTACGGGACGGCATATACATCTTGCTGGCGGCCTCTCCCAGGAACAAGATGGCCGCAGGGTCCTGGCGTCCCTGCTTTTATAGCCGCGGGCTACATCCGGCCAGACGCCTTCAGTCCCTCTTAGTCTCTTTCCGGCTCCTCCTCTACAGGGGCGGGGTTTTGGCCTTCGCGCCTCCACTACCTGAGGAGACGCTCGAGCGGGAATTATTCACGCCCAAGATGGCTGCTTCACAAATTTTTCGGCCGGACACCTCCGGCGGTCACACAAGGCGCACTTCCACCAGTTGGTAGAACGGTAGGATCCTGTTCGTGACACCAAGTTGTCGCGGGCGGAGGAGGGGACGCTGCGCTCTCCCACTGCTCGGGTCCAGCCGCTGCTGCTGCGGCTCGGTGGTGGCTCGAGCGGTGGGCCGGATCCCGGGGACTCGAGCGGCGTTCCTCGCTCGTGAGTGAAAAAGGTGGGAATTGGATTGTGGGGATTTGGTTATTGTCCGTGACGCCACCCACGGTTGTGGTGAGATTGGTGACACCACCGCTGCTCTAGACGGGGATCCCGAGAGCGGTGACAGGGAGCAGCTTGGTTGTTAGTTCTCCCCTCCGTGGGTAGGGGGGTTGGTTGTCCCGGGGCCCGGTGATGGGGTAGGGATGGATGACAGGCGGGTTACAGGGCCTGGTGAGGTGCAGGGTCGCGGGGGCAGCGCTGTGCTGCACGGCACGGTGGTACTCACTCAGCCAATGATGATGACACAGTTCTCGGTAAAACACACGGCTGGATGGATGGGTCCCACAGGCGGCTGCGGTGTTGTTTCTCCCGGCAGGTTGATGGTGACTGCCTTTCCCTGCACCTATGTACGGTAGATGGTTCCAATGGGTTCCCACCGGTAACCCGCTCCCCAGCTTGGATATGGGCTGGAGGAGCCCCTTTTGCCCGCAGGCTCTGGCCCTGGGAACGGTAGCCTTGGCGGTGGCTGTGTTTCCTTCTCTCGGTTGGACTGTTGCCTTCTGTCGGGTCTTGGCTGCTGGGAAACCCAAGAGGTCCCCTTCGCTAACGAATTTGGCAAATTCACGGCGACTCCTAGCCTTGCCGGGGTCTGTAAGCCCCTGCCAGATGGTGCTGACTTCTCTTTGTGTACCGGTCCGGTACCGCCGGGCCACCGTCGTCCACGGTCCTTACGGTAGACTCCGATAGGCCACTCCTGCAGACGGTCACCACCGTCTGCCAACCTTGCTGATCCGTCCGGGCCACACACCCGGACCAACTTCAGTCTGCTCTGCTACCACTTTCCCTCCTTCCACTTTCACTTCCAAACTGATCTCCTCACTTTTCCCGCCTCCAGGACTGTGAACTCCTCGGTGTGAACATCAGCCCCTGGAGGAAGGCAACAAGGGTTTTGTGTCTGACTTTGGTGTGCCTGACCGGGAGTGTGGGGTGTTGTTCTCTGTGGCCCCTGGCTTGTCCAGGGCGCCACATTCCCCCTTAGTTAAATGCAGACCGTCCGCGGGCTGCCCGTCCATCACCGGTTTTATTTTCACAACTGGAAAAGATAGAAAAACGGTAACACATTACAATTACAGTAACATCTTCCCACATCGGGAGGTACTCTTACTTAAACGTTGCGTAACGGTACGGCTTCCGCTCTCTCCCACCCAAGCAACCTGGCCTTGATGCTGCCCCTAAGCAGATAAGCAGCACCCCTTCTCTTTGTGTACCGGTCCGGTACCGCCGGGCCACCGCCCGTCCACGGTCCTTACGGTAGACTCCGATAGGCCACTCCTGCAAACGGTCACCACCGTCTGCCAACCTTGCTGATCCGTCCGGGCCACACACCCGGACCAACTTCAGTCTGCTCTGCTACCACTTTCCCACCTTCCACTTTCACTTCCAAAATTATCTCCTCACTTTTCCCGCCTCCAGGACTGTGAACTCCTCGGTGGGCGGGGCCAACCACCTGGCCCACCCCCTGATGTGAACATCAGTCCTTGGAGGAAGGCAACAAGGGTTTTGTGTCTGACTTCGGTGTGCCTGACCGGGAGTGTGGGGTGTTGTTCTCTGTGGCCCCTGGCTCTGTAAATGGCTCTGGCTCAGGCTTCTGTACTTTCCAGGGCAGCACTTGCGGTCGGTCACGGGCTCCGGCTACAAGTCGATCCGCCTGGGCGGACATGCAGGGTACCGCTACCGGTTGCGGGGGTAGCGGGCCTAGTGGCGGGGTCACGGCAGCCGATACGGGTAGCGAGGGAGGTAGCAGGGCGAGAGGGTTCAGACCAGGTCCCGCAGCCACGAAGACCGACCCACTAGGGGTACCGGGGCGTGGGTCACTCACCCTCCCTTCCAAAGCTCCCTCCTCTTCGCGTCTCCGTACGGTCGCTATAACCTCCGCCATGTCGGCCTCCCACTCCTCCAAGAGGAGCTGCATCTTGACCTGCAGCCGTAGTTGGAGCTGCGCGGTCCGGATCTCCACCCACGCCGCGGTTCCAGGCGCGGGGGCTACGGTGCTATGGGACGGCATATACATCTTGCTGGCGGCCTCTCCCAGGAACAAGATGGCCGCAGGGTCCTGGCGTCCCTGCTTTTATAGCCGCGGGCTACATGCGGCCAGACGCCATCAGTCCCCCTTAGTCTCTTTCCGGCTCCTCCTCTACAGGGACGGGGTTTTGGCCTTCGCGCCTCCACTACTCGAGGAGACGCTCGAGCGGGAATTCTTCACGCCCAAAATGGCGGCTTCACAAATTTTTCGGCCGGACACCTCCGGCGGTCACACAAGGCGCACTTCCACCAGTTGGTAGAACGGTAGGATCCTGTTCGTGACGCCAAGTTGTCGCGAGCGGAGGAGGGGACGCTGCGCTCTCCCACTGCTCGGGTCCAGCCGCTGCTGCTGCGGCTCGGTGGTGGCTCGAGCGGTGGGCCGGATCCCGGGGACTCGAGCGGCATTCCTCGCCCGTGAGTGAAAAGGATGGGGATTGGATTGTGGGGATTTGGTTATTGTCCGTGACGCCACCCACGGTTGTGGTGAGATTGGCGACACCACCGCTGCTCTAGACGGGGATCCAGGGAGCGGTGACAGGGAGCAGCTTGGTTGTTAGTTCTCCCCTCCGTGGGTAGGGGGGTTGGTTGTCCCGGGGCCCGGTGATGGGGTAGGGATGGATGACAGGCGGGTTACAGGGCCTGGTGAGGTGCAGGGTCGCAGGGGCAGCGCTGTGCTGCATGGCACGGTGGTACTCACTCAGCCAATGATGAGGACACAGTTCTCGGTAAAACACACGGCTGGATGGATAGGTCCCACAGGCGGCTGCGGTGTTGTTTCTCCCGGCAAGTTGATGGTGACTGCCTTTCCCTGCACCTATGTACGGTAGATGGTTCCAATGGGTTCCCACCGGTAACCCGCTCCCCGGCTTGGATATGGGCTGGAGGAGCCCCTTTTGCCCGCAGGCTCTGGCCCTGGGAACGGTAGCCTTGGCGGTGGCTGTGTTTCCTTCTCTCGGTTGGACTGTTGCCTTCTGTCGGGTCTTGGCTGCTGGGAAACCCAGGAGGTCTCCTTTGTTAACGAATTTGGCAAATTCACGGCGACTCCTAGCCTTGCCGGGGTCCGTAAGCCCCTGCCAGATGGTGCTGACTTCTCTTTGTGTATCGGTCCGGTACCGCCGGGCCACCGCCGTCCACGGTCCTTACGGTAGACTCCGATAGGCCACTCCTGAAAACGGTCACCACCGTCTGCCAACCTTGCTGATCCGTCCGGGCCACACACCCGGACCAACTTCAGTCTGCTCTGCTACCACTTTCCCTCCTTCCACTTTCATTTCCAAACTGATCTCCTCACTTTTCCCGCCTCCAGGAATGTGAACTCCTCGGTGGGCGGGGCCAACCGCCTGGCCCACCCCCTGGTGTGAACATCAGCCCCTGGAGGAAGGCAACAAGGGTTTTGTGTCTGACTTCGGTGTGCCTGACCGGGAGTGTGGGGTGTTGTTCTCTGTGGCCCCTGGCTTGTCCAGGGCGCCACACCTGTATTCCCAGTTCACCCACACAGCCTGCATTCCCAGTTCACCCACACAGCCCTGTATTGGCAAAGTTCCGCCATAGAGCAACAATTCTTAAAAAGGTCCCTAAAGAGCCTGTATTCCCAGTTCACCAACAGAGTCAAGATTGGCAGAGTTCCCAACAGAGCAACAAGTTTAAAAAAAGGCCTCTAGTGAGCCTCCATTCATAGGTTACCCACACAGCCTATAATGGGAGATTTCCCCAACAAAGCAATATTTCTCAAAAGGCCCCTACAGAGCCTGTATTCCCAGTTTACCAACACAGTCAAAATTGGCAGAGTTCCCTAACAGAGCAACACGTTTAACAACAGGCCCCTACAGAGACGGTTTTCAGAGTTGACTCACACAGCCAAGATTGTCAGTTTAAAAACAGAGCACCAAATTGTAAAAAAGGCACTTAAACAGCCTCTTTACCCGATTGACCCTCACAGCTAACATTGCTCGAGATCTACCACAAGTATCCAATGTTATCTATGATGGGCCACAGAACTCCAGCCAGCGTAGTGCTCAAAAAAGGTGCCTGACTTGTTGAGGTTCACACTGCCTTGCCGATTTGCAAGGGGGATGCTGGAAAAAGATGTCTATGATCCTTAGTTGCGCTTTCAGCAGGGCACCGATTCTTATACTGTCTATTTTGTCAGTTGACCCACTGAATAAACAGAACCCCTTTAAACTTAGAACAAATAAATCCAAAAATAAAAGCTTGAACCAGGAGGTGGAGGTCCAAATGGAGGAGGAGGTGGACATGGTCGGGTAGATGGAAGAGGCAGAAGAGGAGGAGGTAGCCAATGCTTTTTTTTTGTCATTATGCTTTTTGAGATGCCACAAAACTTTGGAATCACAAATAGAGTATAGCAATGTGTGGATGTGTGAAGCCCCACAGGTGGTGTGTCGGTGCATTACCTTCAGGGACTCCACTCGGCTGGATCTGGTCACAGGTAGGAGATCTTCTTCTTGTCGTGACGCCACTCTCAGAATTGCGGTCAGTGGGGACCGCCACTGCAGGTTGAGGGTCGCCTGGGGCTGATGGTGTGTGCAGTTAGTTGGAATAGCCTCCTGAGAGTGAGGCAAGCCCCAGGCCCCGGTGTATGTGTGTGGGACCACAGGTCGCAGAATGACTCAAACACAGTCCAAGAAGTCTTTCAACGTGTTTACTCACTGTTTGGAGGTCACGGTGAGATGCCCGGGCGACACTGTGATAACCAGGTTGAACCAGGAATTCCAGGAGGCCGTTCTGAGGGTAGCTGTCCACTCGCCTTCCTTGCACTCTTTCTGTTTTAGGAGGATCCTTTGCTTGAAGCGTGGTAGGACCCCTCCAGGGAAGCTGTTACCACCCTGCTCCCCTCTCTCTGGCTCGTCTGCCGGCAGCGTGGCCTTGGTGGGATGGCTTCTGGCCCTGTCCCCTTATGGGCCTGGAGATTGCTGCTTGGCTCAAGCGCTGTGTAGTTGTGGTGAGGGCATGAAGTACCCCCACCTGTAGGTTAAGCAGCTCTGGATGATCTGCTGCCTGTACTGGGGATCTAGTTCCCCTTGTGTGCTCGGATACCGGGATCTCCGTACTCAGCCACCCTTCTCTCTGGATGATTTTCAGGCCGACCCACGGTACTCCTTTCTCCCCCGCTTTCAGCTACTGCACTCCTCAGGACCTGTCTCACACTCTAGAGCTCCTCTGCCCTGCTTCCTCACACTTCAACTTCTTCCTCTAGACTCCCTCCTTCTTCTCTCTCTCTGCCCTGCTTCCTAGCAACCAGCCCCTGAACACACCCCCAGCCGGGAATTGAAAGTTAACCCCTTCTGGCTACCCAAGGGTCCCTTCTTGTGGTGTGGGAGACCTGGTCACTATATGTTTGTGTGTGCACCTCATCCTGGCCTTTGGAGATTACCTGGAAGCATTGCTCCCGCATGGGTGCAATACTCTGTGGTGCCTGACCAGGTCAGGGGCGCCACATTCCCCCTTAGTTATCATCAGCACGTCCTCGGGCTGCAAAGACAAGAGAAAGAAAAAAAAAGGTAAATACAAACTTTTCCCACACAGGGGCAATTATTTACATTTAAACATACCAGGTACCATTCCACCACCAACCACCCACATGTCCGAACCCCACCCAAAAAACCTCCAGGAGGTAGGTCGCCGGTCCTTTTGGTGACCAGGGCTGGGCCATCACATTCCCCAGACCTTTCCTCCAATCTTCCTCTCCTGAGGGGAGTGGTGTAAGGTAGGCCCCATAAACAGGCGTACCCGCTTCCGAGTGTTGGAGGGCAGGCCCCATAAACAGGCGTGCCCCCTTGTTGGTGCAGAGCCATGCCCCTCAGCAGGCAGACTCTGTGGTTGATACCAAGGAGGTAACTTTTTACAATGCAAAAGTTTGTGGTTAAAGCCAGTTCATAACCAGTGGTCTAACATTTTAAGGAGGTCTCACAATAGTCCTTGTGGGCACATTTCGCTTAAACGTTACTTAACTATAAACAGGTTAAACATTACATTTCATACAGTCACTTTGAACTAAACTGTACTTTCTCTATAGCGTAATGGGAGCTGACCAAAGTTGCTGCGGGTTGATCTACGCAGTACTATACTGTCATCTGTCTGAGGTTGTGTCCTCCCACCCGATGTATGTGTCTCAATGTGAATAATGGGTGTACTAGGTATTGATACCAGTGCGTGGTCTTCTGCTTCAGCTACATTTGGCTCTTCCAGGTTCTGAACAGGTTCTTCTGGGTCTCTTACTTCTCTAGATTGAGGGAATGTAATGACTGGAATAACTACTGCTCCATTGTATTGAGGCCAACTTGCTGGAAAATCTCCAAGTACAGTATGGATCATCTTTTCTTTTGGTTCTTGAACTGGCAAAGGGTTGGGAATTTCTTCAGGGATTCTTAGTTGTTCAGGACATTTCTTTAAGCGATCTCTAGAAACGACAGCTGTTGTTTTTCCTCCATCTTTGCTGATAAGGCATGTCTTTTCATTGCTAAGCGTCGATGGTAACACAGTATAGGGTTCTTCTTCCCAGTGATTGTCAAGTTTATGACGTCTTCTCTTTCTTTTGAGAACTATATCTCCTGGCATCAAAGGAACAGCAGGTGCTTTTCGATTGTAGGCCTTTTCTTGTTTCTCACGCTGCTGAGTCAGGCTTCGCTCCACACACTCTTGTACTTTCTTGTATTGGGCTTGGCGGTTGGAATCCCAATCAGCACCTTGTAGATGGTCTTCAGGGGTCTCAACTCCCATTTCCAGATCTACTGGCAATCTCCCTGGTCTGGCCCTCATCAGGTATGCCGGTGTGCAGTTCGTGGAACTCACAGGGATGTTGTTATACATGTCCACTAGATCGGGCAGTTTTTCTGGCCACTGACTTCGTTCTTCTAGTGGGAGAGTCTTCAGAAGGTCGAGAATGATGTGGTTCATTTTCTCACACATGCCATTGGTCTGAGGATGGTAAGGCGTGGTACGGATCTTCTTGCAGCCGTAAAGGTTACAAAACTCCTTAAACACTTCAGCTTCAAAGGCTGGTCCTTGGTCAGTGAGCACTTGGTCTGGATAGCCATGTGGTCGACAGAAATGTGTCTGGAACGCTTTGGCTGCAGTCTGACCGGTCAAGTCCTTGACTGGTACTACCACCAGGAATCTGGAGTAGTGGTCAACCATAGTGAGAGCGTAGTTGTAGCCTTGTCTGCTGGGTGCCAACTTTACATGGTCCAGGGCCACGATCTCCAAAGGCCGTTTAGTTTGGATTGGCTGGAGTGGTGCTCTCTGGCTGTGCTGGTCTTTTCTTCTAAGATTGCAGGGCCCGCAGTTTCGACACCACTTCTCTAGGGCAGATCTCATGCCCACCCAGTAGAATCTTACTTTAAGTAGGGCCTCCAGTTTCTTCCAACCAAAATGGCCTGCACCATTGTGATAGGCTTCTAGCACCATCCTCGTATCCTTCTGTGGTACAATCACTTGCCACACCTTCTCATGCGTCCTCGGGTCAATGATGCTCCTGTAAAGTTTGTCTTGATAGATGAATAATCGACCCCTCTCCTTCCATAGGTACTGTGCCTCAGGTGGGGCTCCTTTGTCAAGGCTGGCGCCCGGCTGGCTGATCAGTTTCTTTACCAAGCCTACCGCTGGATCATTTTCCTGGGTCTCCTTCCAGTTGTAGTGAGGTAGTGGGTTCAGGGTCACCTCTTGGCGGTTGGCACGCGACTGCCGACACTGTTTTGCTCCATGGCGATGGAACGCTGGCAGCTCAATCTCTTCAAGATCATCTACATCTTCACCCTCGTCTGCTAGGTGAGGCATCCTGGACAGAGCATCTGCGTTGCCGTTCTTGCGGCCAGCTCGATACTTGACAGTAAAGTCATAATTCGCCAGTCGGGCTACCCAACGCTGCTCCATGGCACCCAATTTAGCAGTATCCAAGTGGGTCAGGGGGTTGTTGTCCGTGAAGACAGTGAATTTGGTGGCTGCCAGGTAGTGCTTGAACCGCTCTGTGATAGCCCATACCATGGCCAGGAACTCTAGCTTGAATGAGCTATAATTCTCCGGGTTTCTTTCAGTAGGCCTGAGCTTCCTGCTGGCGTAAGCAATCACACGCTCTTTGCCTCCCTGCACCTGTGAAAGCACTGCTCCCAGTCCCACATTACTGGCATCTGTGTACAGTACGAATGGCAGACCGTAGTCAGGGTAGGCTAGGATCTCTTCACCCGTCAAGGCCCTTTTCATTTGTCTGAAGGAGTGTTCTTCTGCTTCTCCCCAGTGAAATGGCGGGCCGGAGATCTTTCCTTTCTTCTTTGGGTGGCCTACCAGGAGCTCTTGCAAAGGCGCTGCCATTTTCGTGTAGCCCTTGATGAACCTTCTGTAGTAGCCTACCAAGCCAAGGAACGGACGTACCTCCCGGACGGTAGTAGGTGTGGGCCATTCCTGGATGACTGTGACCTTCTCTGGGTCCGGTGCTACTCCTTCTGCACTGACCACGTGACCTAGGTACTGGACCTTTGGCTTCAGTAAATGGCACTTGGATGGTTTCAGCTTCATTCCATATCGGGATAGTGCTTCAAAGACTTCAGCCAGGTGTTTCAGGTGGTCCTCGTAGGTCTTGGAGTACACGATGACATCATCCAGGTAGAGCAGGACGGTCTCAAAGTTGAGGTGCCCTAGGCAGCATTCCATAAGCCTCTGGAAGGTCCCGGGGGCATTGCAGAGTCCAAATGGCATGCTGTTGAACTCACAGAGGCCCATTGGGGTGGTGAAGGCCGTCTTCTCCCGATCTTCTTCTGCTACAGATACTTGCCAGTAGCCACTAGTAAGATCTAGGGTAGAAAAGTAGTTAGAGGCTTTCAAGGCAGCGAGGGATTCCTCTATCCTTGGCAAAGGGTAGGCATCCTTGTGTGTTATCTGATTTATCCGTCTGTAATCCACACACATCCTCATCGTGCCATCCTTCTTTCTTACCAGGACCAGGGGAGCCGCCCAGGGGCTACAACTGTCCCTTATGACGCCTGCCTCCTTCATGTCCTTCAGCATGTCCTTTGTGCGCTGGTAATGGGCTGGTGGAATAGGCCTATGTCTTTCCTTAATGGGAGGATGACTGCCTGTGGGTATGTGATGTTGCACCCCTTTGATCCTACCAAAGTCTAGTGGGTTCTTACTAAAGACCTGCTCGTATTCCTGCACGACCCTGTAAACCCCATGTTTCTGGTAGTCGGGTGTAGAGTCAGTCCCCACGTGTAGTTTCTGGCACCAATCCTCTAACTGCTTTTGGGAGGTCTCGCCCTCTTTTGAGTCAGCTTGTGTCAGGGGACCTACAGGTGTTATGGCGTCATCTGAGCATGTAAACAGTTTGGCTATGGTAGCGTACCTTGGTAGTCTGGCTTCCTCCTCCCCACAGTTCAACACTCGTACAGGCACTCGTCCCTTGTGTACATCAACTACCCCCCTGGCTGTCAGAATCGTGGGCCAGTGGTCTGAATGAGTGGGCTCTAGTACAGCCTGGTAATCTTGTCCTCTGAGACCTACCGCTGCTCTACACCACATCATCATTTCACTCCGTGGGGGTATCACAATGGGGTTAGCATCCATCACCCGTACACTACCAATCTCACCGCCAGTCTGTTTTACCTGTTGCTTCCTCAGAATGATTCGGATCTCCTTTTGCAAGGCTCTTTGCGACCTGCCCTCAGCACCTTCAACAATCTGGTGAAGCAACAACAACACTTCCCCTAGGCAATTTTCTATGACATTAGTGCCTAAAATCATTTGCGGGTTCCTTTCTCTAATATCAGTGTCCACAACAATCAGTCCTTGTCCCTTCATTTCCTGCCTTCCCACCTTTATGGTTACCTCTTTGACCCCGATCTGGTCTATAGGTTGTCCGTTGGCAGCATAGATGGTGAGGGAGGGGTCCGGTGGTCGGAGATCGTCGTCCGACCAAAACCTCCGATAAAGGACATACGGGATCGTGGTGACCTGAGAGCCGGTGTCCAATAACGCCGGGGTAGGGATCCCGTCCAGGACGATGGACAGGACAGGACGTCCACCCACGTACTGATCACAGCAGCGACTTGGGCCTGATCTTCTTAATCCTGAGGACTGGCCCCCGGCCCCAGGTTTGGCTCGTTTAAAGGACAGGCCCTTGCATAGTGTCCTGCCTCCTGGCAACGACGACAGATGGGTTGTCCAGATGAGTCATAGCGATCACTGCTCCTGCCTCGGGTTGGGGGACCTCTTCTCCTCCGCATCCAAGGGACGTCCTCTGGGTTGTCAGCTAGCAGGATCCGATGAGGGACTTTGGTCTCTGAGGGCAACTGCATTGCTTTCAGGATTTGTGTGACGTCCTTAGTGAGCTGTTGCACCTGGGAGGATAGTGTATTTATGGTCTCTGCTGGCGTGTTGAGTCCTTTTGCAGTTACCAGGGCCTGCGAGGAGGATTCCGCTCCTGCAGCCGTGGAACTGGCAGGCCATGCTGGTGCGACGGGGTCTGTGTCCACAGGAGGTTGGAGTGCTTTCACTGCCCTGTCTTTCAGAATGGCAAAGTCCACGTCAGGGTGTTCCAGGGACCACAGCTTCATCTGCTTCCCATCCTCAGGCGAGCGCAGGCCCCGCAAGAATTGTTCCTTCATCATCCGGTTTCCTTCCTGATCACTGACAGGGTCCACCAGCTTGAGAGCCCGTAGTGCAGCCTGCAGCCTGAGGGCATAGGCTCTTATGCTATCTTGGGGCTTCTGCCGGCAGTTATAGAAGTCCGTCCTCAGCTCTCCCTCGGTGCGGTGTTCAAAAGCAGCTGCTAGTTTGGCAAAGATGGTCTCAACAGAGCTCCGGTCATCATTGGTCCAGGACTCAGCTTCCAATTCTGCTGCTTCAGTCAATTGTCCCAGCACCACAGCGGCCCTCTGCTTACCAGTCATCGCGTGCATGTCTAGCAGGGTGTTGATCTTCTTCTTAAACCCGGTCAGCGTGTCTATTTTACCGGCATATTGGGGCAGCCATTGCGCTCCTGGGACATACAGCAAGGAAACTGGCATTATGGGGGAGATTTCAGCCGGCGCGGCAGCGACCGCGGCACCGGCACCAGGCGCTGCTGCGTCCAGCGCGACGGGGGCTGGCATCGCTTGGGCTGCGTCGCCCTGACCAGGGGCATTACCTCCTGCAGCGTCCATTTTTCTTCAAAAATCTCCGCGCCCCCTTTCCACTTCCTGGGTCAGAACGCTCTCTGAATTGTGGGGATTCTGGGGCGGCCACACCTCTTCGTGGGCGGTGCTCTTCTCCCTCGCGCGGGCTGCAGCGCGCGCTTTTGGAGATGGCAATATGGCGGCGGTTCAATTTTTGCGGTCGGACCTCTGAGGCACACGGTCACCTGTCTGAACAGGTCTAGTCCAAATCCTGTTCGTGACGCCAGATGTGAAGCCCCACAGGTGGTGTGTCGGTGCATTACCTTCAGGGACTCCACTCGGCTGGATCTGGTCACAGGTAGGAGATCTTCTTCTTGTCGTGACGCCACTCTCAGAATTGCGGTCAGTGGGGACCGCTACTGCAGGTTGAGGGTCGCCTGGGGCTGATGGTGTGTGCAGTTAGTTGGAATAGCCTCCTGAGAGTGAGGCAAGCCCCAGGCCCCGGTGTATGTGTGTGGGACCACAGGTCGCAGAATGACTCAAACACAGTCCAAGAAGTCTTTCAACGTGTTTACTCACTGTTTGGAGGTCACGGTGAGATGCCCGGGCGACACTGTGATAACCAGGTTGAACCAGGAATTCCAGGAGGCAGTTCTGAGGGTAGCTGTCCACTCGCCTTCCTTGCACTCTTTCTGTTTTAGGAGGATCCTTTGCTTGAAGCGTGGTAGGACCCCTCCAGGGAAGCTGTTACCACCCTGCTCCCCTCTCTCTGGCTCGTCTGCCGGCAGCGTGGCCTTGGTGGGATGGCTTCTGGCCCTGTCCCCTTATGGGCCTGGAGATTGCTGCTTGGCTCAAGCGCTGTGTAGTTGTGGTGAGGGCATGAAGTACCCCCACCTGTAGGTTAAGCAGCTCTGGATGATCTGCTGCCTGTACTGGGGATCTAGTTCCCCTTGTGTGCTCGGATACCGGGATCTCCGTACTCAGCCACCCTTCTCTCTGGATGATTTTCAGGCCGACCCACGGTACTCCTTTCTCCCCCGCTTTCAGCTACTGCACTCCTCAGGACCTGTCTCACACTCTAGAGCTCCTCTGCCCTGCTTCCTCACACTTCAACTTCTTCCTCTAGACTCCCTCCTTCTTCTCTCTCTCTGCCCTGCTTCCTAGCAACCAGCCCCTGAACACAACCCCAGCCGGGAATTGAAAGTTAACCCCTTCTGGCTACCCAAGGGTCCCTTCTTGTGGTGTGGGAGACCTGGTCACTATATGTTTGTGTGTGCACCTCATCCTGGCCTTTGGAGATTACCTGGAAGCATTGCTCCCGCATGGGTGCAATACTCTGTGGTGCCTGACCAGGTCAGGGGCGCCACAGATGCAGCTGGTATATAGTTGTCTACACGTAGTCAGCCAAAGGTAGGGACAAGTCCAGTGTAATCCACAAGTTGTTCATTTTAATGAAAGTCAGCTTGTCCACATTAGCTGAGGAGTGAGGACACGCCGATACGCCTGTCTGTGATGACGCCCCTGCCATGCTATACACACGTTCAGTACACCTGCCGCAGGGGAGACCAGCACCTATAAGGTGTATTGTGTAAGTGTAAGAGGATGCTGGGCCCGTGGGCCCCACCCTGAAGACATTGATTAACTTATAGGACAATAAAGTACAGAATGTTCATGTGTGTAAGGCTGCTTTCACACATCCGGTTTGAGCCGTGCGGCTCAATCCGGCTGTGAAACCTATGCAACGGATGCAGTGAAACCACCGCATCCTTTGCATAAGTTTTTTACATGTGGCCCGTCCGGTTTTTGCCGCTTGCGGCATGCTACTGAGCATGCGCAGTGGACAAAACCGCATGCGGCGGCCGGATCCGTTTTTTGCCGCATCGCGCCACATCCGGCGTCCATAGGGGTGCATTAAAAAATGTGCCGCATCGGCTGGATGCGGCGCGATGCGTTTTTTTTTTTGCCGGAGCAAAAAACGTGCCAGGGAACGTTCCATCCGGCCGCCGCATCGGCTAAATCTGCCGCATGCGGCAAAAACCGAACGGAACGCAAGCCCATGCGGCACAATGTGGTGCCAATGCAAGTCAATGCTGGAAAAAATGAAACCGGCGGCAAAAAAAAACGGTTTCGTTTTTTCAGCAGAGCGCCGGATTGTGCCGCACTGCTACAGCCGGATGTGTGAAAGCAGCCTAATGTTTTTATGCTTTACTTGCAAGTGTGGCCACCTAGTGGCTGGTTTTAGGTACTGCTCCTTAGCAAGGTATTGGAGGTTGCCTAGTGACAGGAGCAGTGAGCCGTTACACAGTTAAGAATATTGGGAGGAGATAGTCACAAGGGTCAGCTGGGCTGGAGGCAAAGTTTGTGTTAGTTGAGAGTTGAGTAAAGTGAGTGAAGATCAAGCAGTGTGCGAGCCAGCTGAATACCGGAGACCCTGAGCTGGGGGTACTGTGGCAAGGCCCAAAACTAGTATTAGAGACTCCAATGCAGGATGGGACAACAGAGTACCCTATCCCACCATATTGAGTACCAGACCCCAACCCAGGCAACTTGGGTTGCGACTATTTCTGGTCTATAGCGGAGGCATGAGAAAGACTTGGGTGAACAGGTCGGCATGGAGAAACCAAGTAGACAAGTGTGGCGCCCCTGAAGCTGCAGTCGCCACAGAGTATTACACCCAATTTTGAGTGTAATGCTAAACCCGGATCCTGAGGAGGTCAGTCCCGGTTCCTCCACATACACTGAAATACACACCAGGTAGCCCCTGTCCCCACTGGGGACTGGGCTAGGGTTGGGTAATAAAGGGGTTGCCTTCAGAGTGGCATTTACAGGATGCCCTCATAACAGGGGCCCCAGTCCCACTAGCTTAGGACCTGGGAGGGGGGAAGTGCAGCCAGCAGGGGGAGTCAAGAGCCAACACAACAGGTAGGGAGTTCTCCAGCAGGAGAGGAAAGGAGCAGACGTGTCTCATGGGTGCTCCGGTGGGAGAAAGGAGAGTTCACACGGTTGCTGTGGGGAGAGTGCAACTGCTCCCCTCGGAACCGGTGCCACACAGGGCAGCAGGACCCTAGGGAAGATCATAAGCTACGTTGGTTTTCCAGAATCTACCTGGACGGGGAAAGTTTCAAGCTTCCCAGGCCACACAGCGCTCTAGAGCACAGTGCCAGAGAGGATCCGGGGTCTAGGATAACGCCAGACCCCACATCGGAACCGCGGCACCTGCAGATAGGGACAAGAGTACTACTCGTGAAATCCCGGGTCCCCAAGTAGCTTCAAGCCAGGGGATCCACTGCTCAGGCGCTACAAGGAGGGAACCCACCGAACACCACACTGGACTGATCTCTAAAAGGATTCGGGTTTGACGGAGCCCATCACAGCAAGTGACTGGTATTACCTGGGTGAACGGCACAACACAAGAGTAAGTAAACAACCTGGAACCACAGCCATAGACTCTGTCTCTTAATTCCCGGCACCGCCGCTCGGCGCCTCGGCGCCCGCCATTGCTACTCCCCTCATCATCCTCCCCAGGGCCCGCTCCACCTGTGGGAAGTGATACTTTCCATAGCTGCTACCACCATCCGCCCCGGAGGATAGCAACAGCAGCAGCGGCTACTTCCCTGGCCGCATACCACAGGTGGCATCACGACATTCACCTCACTACTATCCCCATCATCTCTCCCTTGCCATCTTCTGTACGCGTCGGGTCAACGGAGTCGGGCTAGACCGCCTGTGACAACGACAGTCGACAACCCGGCAACGAGTAGGTTAACCACCTGCTCCGTGTCCATTGGACAAGCTTTGTCCAATGGAGTTCAGAAACCAGAAACCATTAGCAGTAACGGTACCACAAGGGTTGAAGGTGACCATGGTCAACCGCCCCTTCCCCCTTGCTCTGTAGAAGAGAATGAGGCGTGGGTCAAAGAGAGAGTGGCCAAGCCGAAACAGAGGGAGCCCCTCTCTTGTGATTGTGGCGGGGTCTGGCCTGCTCGACGTTCTCCCTTTTTCACAAGCTCAGGCCATGTGAACAATTTTGAGACCCAGAAGTTAAATGGTGCAGACCCATCAATAAACACTGATGTACATGTGGACGCGTACTCTTCCACCATGTTGGATAAACGTTGCATCCTGCTAATTCGCATAGCAACAGATGGTGTGGCGTGCTGCAGATAAATTGGTGCCACACTGCAGCCATGATTTCCTGGAACAGCTGCATTGGTCAATTCCTTCTCCACCTCTTCCTCTGAGTCCCCGCTGTCTGGTGGGAACACAATAAGTAGAGCCTCAACCAGAGTGCACTGATATTCACGCATTATACGATCCTGTTCCATTGCTGAAAGTAGAGATGCTACATTGGCTTTGTAGCATGGATCCAGCAGCGTGGCCACCCTGAAATCGGAATCGTGGCAACTCGCCGGTTCTTGCACAGGTAAAGCAGCATTTATTGGATCATGTGTGCCACGCTGCCCAGAGACAACAACAAGCTGTCCTTGATCGTAGGTGTGTGGCCTGGGTCCTCTGTATCCCCCCAGCCGCACTGTAGTGAGCAAATCTGCTTTTCATTACCACCTTGAGGTGCAGACAGTTCCTCCTCCAAAATTGTCCCTTGGAAGGTTTGGGACTTGCCTGCTATCGGTCCAGGAACCAAACCTTGGAGCCCTGTCTGGATGACAGCCCCGGTAAAGGTGTCGATGTTACCTGTTCCTTCCACTCTTCTTAGGCTAGTTTCACACTTGCGCTGTGCAGCATCCATCGCATTGTGTTGTGTGACATATGTAACGGATGAGTTGCATATAGTGGCACAACTGATGCGACGGATCAAGCAAAACAACGCAATCCGTTTTAGCTTTTTTTTCAGCGATTTACTCAACTGAGCATGCTCAGTTGTGTAAAGACGGATCCGTCACATGATTCCGCTACCATAGGCTTCCATTATAAAAAACGACAGATGCCGACCGAATCCAGCACATTGCGGTTTTTTTGATACTCTGGGAAACGCAGAAAAACGCTATATGATGCGTTCTTTCCGCCCGGCGGATGCAACGCAGCGTCGGCTGGCGGATACAACGTAAGGCCATTCGCTGCAATGCGTCGTCAAGTCTATGGGAAACAGCGCACATCTGCTAACGAATTGCGCTGTTTCCCAAAGGGGCGGATTGTGACAACTGCCAAACAACGCAATTGTGAAAGTAGCCTTACTCTTGTCCCACTACTTCATCCATCATGGGCTCAAGTGTTTTTTTCCAGTAGAAAGGTGCACATGGGAGTCTGAAAGTATTAGTAATGGAATCCGGGGATTGCAGACACACCGGCGCGCACCGCTCATTTTAGAATTTTCAGTTTTATTTACCTTTTTTGGACTTTTCCCTGTTCATTTGTGATATAGATTTTTATGGCTGCAGCTTTTTGATGAGTTTCCCTGGTTTAAAGGGATGTTTGCGGCCGTCAGATTCCTCACCCCCTCGGCAATGGGGGTGAGCAAAACCGACACATTGGGTTCTAGATAAATCCAACAACTGGCAGTTCTAGTAGCTCTCAAATAAGAAGTTATAAGCAAACACTGCCACCTAGTGCTCACAATTCATAGTACACGCTACTTAACCACTACCTTACACTACCAGTATAAGATTTAGGGTTTTTTTCTTTTCCAAGAGCCATCATTTTTTGGGGGGTCTTTTTTTTGTCTTGTAATAATTTGTATTTTTGCATGATATAATTCACTTTACCATATAATGTATGGAAGAATAGGGGGGGAAAAAAGTGCTGGGAAAAACATGCAATAAAACTACAGTTTTCTTGTTTGCTTTTTACACAGTTCCAGCTAAAATGACCTGAGAACTTGTTAAAAAGATTACAGTGATACCAGTCAGTCTATTTTATTATTATTATTTTTTATTATTTTTTTTTATTTATTATTTTTTATTATGCTTATCACTACTATTATCAATATACTATCATGGTTTTTATTACTGATTACTATCAGTATTATAATAATAATAATTATTATTATTATTATTATTATTATTAATATTAGTAGTAGTAGATTAATATTATTATGATCACTAGTATTCTTCCTTCTTTTTTCTTTCTTCTTCCTTCTTTCTTCTTTCTCTTTTCTTCTTTCTCATTTCTTCTTTTCTTCTTCTCTCTTCTTTCTCTTTTCGTCTTCTTTTCTTCTTCCACTATTTCTTTGTATCACTACTATTAACATGGTTTTTATTACTGATTACTATCAGTATTATTATTATTTTTTATCATTATTATTATTATTATTAGTAGTAGTATATTAATATTATTATGATCACTACTATTCTTCTTCCTTCTTTTTTTCTTTCTTCTTCCTTCTTTCTTCTTTCTCTTTTCTTCTTTCTCTTTTCTTCTTTCCCTTTTTTTCTTCTTTTCTTTTTTTCTTCTTTTCTTCTTCCTCTATTTCTTCGTATCACTACTATTATCATGGTTTTTATTATGATTATTATCAGTATTATTATTAACATTATTATCATTTTACTGATGAATTCTTAAATTTAAAAATAAATATTTTTCGTCACCATTTTCCAGGAACCTGTAACTTTCTTATTTTTCTGTCAGTGGAGCTGTATCAGGGATTGTTTTTTTATGGTGAGTTGACATTTTCATTTGTATCGTTTTTGGGAACATATAATGTTTTATTCGTTATGTAACAATTATGGGATTTTTTTATTTTTATCTTTACAGAGTTTTACATATGGTTTAGGTAATTTTATGCTTCCTAGACACAGCAGTGGCAAACAAGTTTATCTATATTTCATTATATACATTTAATAAAACTTTTTATTATTTTTTTTCTTTTTTTTAGTCTCTATTGTGGACATGAACCAGTGATGGGTGCCCAAACTGACCCCTCTAAACCCACTTAGAGATTGAAAACAGACATTTGAAGGATTATTACTGCCTTCATAGATGGATATTGTCAGATATTACTTGCATAAACAAGCATTTTTCCAATTTATGCTTATTAAATTGTAGCTGTTTTTGAGATGTTAATTCTTTTCGTTTGTTTACAGCTCATTGTCTTGGAGACCGACCACCGCTGCTGTCTACCTTGTAGGCACAGCCCTGAATCTGGCTGGGATTAGGAGGTAACAGAGCTCCAGCGATCTTGGCCAACTTTTATGTAGTCAATAGAGAAGAGCTTGTAAGCGCTGTGATGTGCTGCTGTCTAACAGTGGTCGTCGGTCTCCAAGACAACGAGCTGTAAACATGCCAAAAATGTTAATATCTGAAAAGCTACTTGAAATTTTAATAAGCAGTAAATTGCAAAATTAGTTTTTGCAAACAATGTCCAACAATATTCATCTATTAGGATGGGAATAAGCCTTAAAGGGGCTGCACAGCAGTGACCGGTACTAGCTCTGATCATTACTATTAGAAGTACAGTGCTGGCCAAAAGTATTGGCACCCCTGCAATTCTGTCAGAGAATACTCAGTTTCTTCTTGAAAATGATTGCAATCACACATTCTTTGTTATTATTATCTTCATTTATTTTGCTTGCAATGAAAAAACACAAAAGAGAATGAAACAAAAATCAAATCATTGATCATTTCACACAAGACTCCAAAGATGGGCCAGACAAAAGTATTGGCACCCTTAGCCTAATACTTGGTTGCACAACCTTTAGCCAAAATAACTGCGCACAACCGCTTCCGGTAACCATCAATGAGTTTCTTACAATGCTCTGCTGGAATTTTAGACCATTCTTCTTTGGCAAACTGCTCCAGGTCCCTGAGATGTGAAGGGAGCCTTCTCCAAACTGCCATTGTGAGATCTCTCCACAGGTGTTCTATGGGGTTCAGGTCTGGACTCATTGCTGGCCACTTTAATAGTCTGCACTGCTTTCTCTCAAACCATTTTCTAGTGCATTTTGAAGTGTGTTTTGGGTCATTGTACTGCTGGAAGACCCAAGACCTCTCAGGGAGACCCAGCTTTCTCACACTGGGCCCTACATTATGCTGCAAAATTTGTTGGTAGTCTTCAGACTTCATAATGCCATGCACACGGTCAAGCAGTCCAGTGCCAGAGGCAGCAAAGCATCCCCAAAACATCAGGGAACCTCCGCCATGTTTGACTGTAGGGACCGTGTTCTTTTCTTTGAATGCCTCTTTTTTTTCCCTGTAAACTCTATGTTGATGGCTTTTCTCAAAAAACTCTACTTTTGTCTCATCTGACCAGAGAACATTCTTCCAAAACGTTTCAGGCTTTCTCAGGTAAGTTTTGGCAAACTCCAGCCTGGCTTTTTTATGTCTCGGAGTAAGAAGTGGGGTCTTCCTGGGTATCCTACCATAGAGTCCCTTTTCATTCAGACGCCAACGGATAGTACGGGGTGACACTGTTGTACCCTCGGACTGCAGGGCAGCTTGAACTTGTTTGGATGTTAGTCGAGGTTCTTTATCCACCATCCGCACAATCTTGCGTTGAAATCTCTCGTCCATTTTTCTTTTCCTTCCACATCTAGGGAGGTTAGCCACAGTGCCATGGGCTTTACACTTCTTGATGACACTGCGCACCGTAGATACAGGAACTTTCAGGTCTTTGGAGATGGACTTGTAGCCTTGAGATTGCTCATGCTTCCTCACAATTTGGATTCTCAAGTCCTCAGACAGTTCTTTGGTCTTCTTTCTTTTCTCCATGCTCAATGTGGTGCACACAAGGACACAGGACAGAGGTTGAGTCAACTTTAATCCATGTCACCTGCTGCAAGTGTGATTTATTATTGCCAGCAGCTGTTAGGTGCCACAGGTAAGTTACAGGGGCTGGTGATTACACAAATTACAGAAGCATCACAGGATTTTTCAAACAGTGCCAATACTTTTGTCCACCCCCTTTTTTATGTTTGGTGTGGAATTATATCCAATTTGGCTTTATGACAATTTTTTTTAATTTTTACATTGAAGACAAATTAAATGAAGATAATAATACCAAAGAATTTGTGATTGCAATCATTTTCAGGAAGAAACGGAGTATTCTCTGACAGAATTGCAGGGGTGCCAATACTTTTGGCCAGCACTGTAGGTAAATAACACAGCCGGTGCTTGTCCTGTACAGAGCGGGGTCAGCCCCTGTGCCCCTGTATACACCCGCACCCTCCCTGTAATGCACTATTATACCCTGGGAAGGGATTGTGTTAATCTAGGTGTTTTTATGTCTTTTGAGTTTAGTTTTTTTCAGTAAACATTTTTGTAATTACTTTTTATCTTATAAGGTGTCTGGAGGTGAATATATATATATATACATATATATATATATATATATATATATATATATATATATATATATATATATATATACATATATATATATGTTTATCATTCTATTTTTGTGTGCAGCAACTTTGACGTTTTCAGTGTTGCTATACCAACCATGAACACCAGGTGGCGATAAAGATTGTTTTACTAGGTTGAACTAGATGGACCTAGGTCTTTTTTCAACCTAAGTAACTATGTAACTATGTAAGTAAGTAACTATGTATATATCAAGGTTTGCATTATAGTTGGAGAGTGATTTTTAGCTGCTGCAATGTAGATATGAACAAAAGTACTTCCTCTTGCATTAATGTCAGCACTACAACTACGCCCCCACCAGGAGCTTCATGGCCGAGCAGCTGCAGCAGCCGTATATCACCAAGCACAATGCCAAGCGTCGGATGGAGCAGCGTAAAGCCACCACCACTGGACTCTGGAGGAGACGTGTTCTGTGCAGGGAGGGATGGATAGATAGATCGATCAATAGATAGATAGATAGATAGATTCCCGTTTCCTGTTTGCCTGTAAACAAGACCTACCCTAAAAATAAGCCCTAGTAGGATTTTGTCACGCTCCCCGGGTCCTTGGCTCCCCTTCCCGGGTCCTCTGTTCCGCTCCCCGGGTCCTCAGCCCCGCTCCCCGGCTCACCTGCCACGCTCCCCGCTCTCCAGCCTCCGGTGCCCGTCCTTCCCAGGCCCCCTGGTCTCCGATCCCGGCGCCCGACGGCTTCCCAGGCCCTGGCCGGCTCCCCTGCGTCCTCCTCTCAGCTTCCTTCCCTGGCTTCTGGCACCCGGGCCGCGCGCATGCGCATTAGGGCGCGCGCGCGGTCACTGACCCTTTCTTAATGGGCCAGCGTCCATTAACAGGAAATGAGGCTAATCAGGTACAGGGTATAAAGGGGTTTATTGTCCAAGGGGGCCTGATCTTCGTGTTTCCTAAGCTAGGAGTCAGGTCTCCTGGTGTCTCTGTGCATATACTCACCTATCTCTCTTGTAGAGCCGTGCCTGCCTCGCCATCCAGTCCTGCCGTATCCTGAACCCCGAACGCTGTCCATCTGCCATCCTGACAGTCCGCACCATCCCGGATCCCTGCGGTGACCCGTCATCTCGCTCCAAAGGTTCCGGACCCCGCCTGACATCATCTCGGCTTCCGAACCTGAGCTGCGTCACCCGGACTACCACCCGTGACTCCGTGGTCCCAGGGACTTCTCCGCTATACTCGTGTGCACGGACTGTTCTGCTGTTTATAGTGTTCCAGCTACCGGACTCTTTACTACCAGCTAGGAGTTCGGCCCAGTGGATCCACCTCCTGGGTCTGCCCGTCCACCTGGCCGTGACAGTAAGATCAGGCCATGGATCCCGCTGCAGCACTAGCAGCCGTACAGGAGGAACTCCAACGCCAGCGTGAGACTCAGACCCGCATGCTGCAGTTCATGTCTTCTGTGGATGCCCGCCTGTACACGCTACAAGCGGCCGTTACGTCTTCAACATCCCGGGCTTCCACTAGTCAATCCACGGATCCAGCTCCTGTGGCGACTTCTTCAGATACCACCAGACTTCGGTTGGCTTCACCACCCCGGTACGCCGGAGACCCCAAGACCTGCAGGGGATTCTTAAACCAATGCTCCCTCCATTTCATGCAGCTGCCGCATTTGTTTGCCTCCGACCAAGCCAAGGTCGCCTTCATCATGTCCCATCTAGAGGGTGAGGCACTGGCGTGGATGAACCCCTTGTGGGAGAAGGGGGATCCTGTGACCACGAACATCCAGGACTTCCTGCAGGCATTCCGTGGTACCTTTGATGAGCCCGGACGCGCCTCCGCGTCTGCTTCGTCTCTTCTCCGGTTACGTCAGGGGACTCTGACGGTGGGTCAATACGCGATCCGGTTTCGCACCCTGGCCTCAGAACTCGGGTGGAACAACGAGGCCCTAACCGCCGCCTTCTGGGAAGGACTCTCAGGGCGAATTAAAGACGAGCTGGCGGGTCGTGACGTACCGACCACCCTGGATGCCCTGATTGCCCTAGCGGCTCGAGTGGACATTCGCTTTCAGGAGCGATCCAAGGAAGTGTCCCGTGAGAGACGTCCGGTACGGCATTCCTCTCCTCCGCAGAAACCCTCCGTACTTCAGTCATCGACAGCTGGGGCTCCCGTCCACGAGCCCATGCAGATCGACCGAGTGCGTCAGTCTGAACAACGCCGAGCAGAGCGGCTCGCCAAGGGTCTCTGCTTTTACTGCGGTGAGGGCACACACCTGCTACGCACCTGTCCAGAGAGGCCGGGAAACTCCAAAGCCTAGGGTTGGTAGGAGAGGCCACCCTAGGTGCTGGGACTCTCTCTGACCCGGTTACATGGACAGTGCAAGTGACAACGGGAGAGACGCGGTTCACGGCTGATGCCTACCTCGATTCCGGGGCAGCAGGCAATTTCATCCAGCAGGCCACGGTGGACAAGTACCGGGTGCCTGTTATTCCACTCGACAAGCCCCTAGTGATTGCCTCGGTGGATGGGAGACCCCTCTCTGACACCATCTCCTGGATCACCAGGCCGGTCGAACTGCGTATCGGTGCCCTTCACACCGAGAACATCGCTTTCTACGTCCTCCCACACATGTCCCACCAGATCCTGCTGGGACTTCCATGGTTGCAGACACACGAACCATCAGTTACCTGGGGCACTGGCGAAATCACCCGATGGGGCTCTTCGTGTCATGAGAGGTGCCTAAAGTCCATACAACCCATCCGACGACCTCCGGTTCCAGAGAACCTACCGGGGCTGCCCTCGGCCTATTGGTCCTTTGCAGATGTCTTTGATAAAAAGGAATCCGAGGTACTGCCGCCACATCGTCCATACGATTGTGCCATCGACCTGCTCCCAGGAACAACACCACCACGAGGACGGATATATCCTTTATCTCCAGCCGAAACAAGGGCCATGTCTGCTTACATCTCAGAGAGCCTGGCAAGGGGGTTCATTCGGAGATCCTCCTCTCCTGCTGGAGCAGGTTTCTTCTTTGTCAAGAAGAAAGAGGGCGACTTACGCCCATGCATAGACTACCGGGGTTTGAATCAAATCACCGTAAAAAACAAGTACCCTCTGCCGCTCATTCCCGAATTGTTTGACCGGCTTAGAGGAGCTCGTGTGTTCACCAAGCTGGATCTTCGGGGTGCTTACAATCTGGTACGCATCCGCTCTGGTGACGAATGGAAAACCGCGTTCAATACGCGCGATGGACATTATGAATACTGCGTGATGCCCTTCGGCCTGTGTAACGCTCCTGCCGTCTTTCAAGAACTGGTGAACGACGTGTTCCGGGACCTTCTCTACATCTGTGTGGTAGTATATCTGGATGACATCCTTGTCTTCTCTCCGGACCTCCAGACCCACAGAGAGAACGTGCAGCTGGTTCTACAAAGACTGAGAGAGAATCGTCTGTACGCAAAGTATGAGAAGTGTGTCTTTGAGCAGTCTTCTCTCCTTTTTCTGGGGTACATCATCTCTGATACTGGACTGCAGATGGATCCCAAGAAGGTCTCCGCCATTCTCAACTGGCCTCCTCCTTCTGGACTGAAGGCAATCCAACGCTTCCTGGGATTCGCCAACTACTACCGCCAGTTTATCCCTCACTTCTCTGCCTTGACTGCTCCTCTCTCCGCTTTGACTAAGAAGGAGGCTAATCCAAAGGACTGGTCACCTGCGGCTGACGCTGCGTTTGGCTCTCTGAAGCGAGCTTTTGCTTCCTCTCCTGTACTCCACCGTCCGGAGTTAAACCGCCAGTTCACCTTGGAGGTGGATGCCTCCTCCTCAGGAGCCGGAGCAGTGCTCATGCAAAAGTCCTCCTCCGGGAAGATGGTGACTTGCGGATTCTTCTCCAAGGGCTTCTCAGCGCCTGAACGCAATTACACCATCGGTGACCGAGAGCTCTTGGCAGTCAAACTGGCTTTGGAGGAATGGCGCTACCTCCTGGAAGGGGCAGTGTACCCCGTGATTATTTACACGGACCACAAGAACTTGGAATACCTACGGTCCGCTCAGCGTCTGAACCCACGGCAAGCCAGGTGGTCCCTATTCTTTGCCAGGTTTGATTTCCAGCTTCACTTCCGACCCGCGGACAAGAATGTACGCGCTGATGCCTTGTCCAGGTCTTTCATGCCCATGGAGCAGGAGGAAGAGACTACCCAACCCATCATTTGTCCTAGTAAAATCATTCCGGTGGCCCCTGTCACCCTGGCCCAGATACCGCCCAGGAAGACCTATGTCTCCGAGGTAGACAGGGAAAAAGTGTTACACTGGGGTCATGCCTCGAAAACAGCCGGTCATGCTGGTCAGAAAAAGACATGGGGTGCGATTGTACGTAATTATTGGTGGCCATCCCTTCGCACGGACGTCGCTGCTTTTGTATCCGCCTGTTCCTCTTGTGCCAGGAACAAGACGCCCAAACACCTCCCATATGGCCGTCTTCTGCCTCTGCCGATACCCTCAGTTCCGTGGCAACACATAGCAATGGACTTTATTACGGACTTGCCATTGTCCTCCGGACACACAGTCATATGGGTCGTGGTGGACCGGTTCTCTAAAATGGCCCATTTCGTCCCTATGGCTGGACTGCCCTCTGCTCAGGAACTCGCGGACGCCTATATACAACACATCTTCCGCTTGCATGGCTTTCCATCACACATTGTGTCCGACAGAGGAACTCAGTTCACCTCCCGCTTCTGGAGGGCTCTCTGTAAACATCTGGGAATGACTCTGGACTTTTCATCTGCATACCATCCTCAGTCTAATGGCCAAGTGGAGAGGGTCAATCAAATCTTGACCTCTTTCTTACGTCACTATGTTAACGCCCATCACGACGACTGGTCCGCTCTTCTTCCTTGGGCTGAATTCTCCCACAACCACCACATCAGTGAGTCGTCCTCCAGCTCTCCCTTCCATGTCGTTTACGGACTTCAGCCTTCCATCCCATTGCCTGTATCTCCTTCTTCGGATGTCCCTGCTGCAGATACAGTAGCCCGTGACTTTGCAACCATTTGGGACTCTGTCAAAGCGTCCCTTGGGCGTGCTTCCCTGCGGATGAAAAGACACGCAGACAAGAAACGTCTGGACCCTCCGTGTTTCTCTCCTGGAGATCTCGTCTGGCTTGCTTCCCAGTACGTCCGCCTGAAGATACCGTCATACAAGCTGGGTCCTCGCTACATTGGGCCGTTTAAAGTCCTCAACAAGATCAATGAGGTCTCCTACAAGCTACAGCTCCCGGCCACGATGAGGATACCCAACTCATTCCACGTCTCCCTGCTCAAGCCGGTAGTCCTTGGTCCCTTCTCCGCTGCTGCCAGTCCGGCTCCTCCACCTATTGCCGATGACGACATCTATGCGGTAAGGGATATCGTGGCCATGAAGACCGTACGAGGTCGACAGTTCTTCCTGGTGGACTGGGAAGGGTATGGTCCTGAGGATAGGTCCTGGGAGCCCAGGGAGAACGTGGGCACTCCTCTGATCCGTGCCTTCATGTCCCGGTTGCGGGGAGGGGGGCGTGGGGGGGGGTACTGTCACGCTCCCCGGGTCCTTGGCTCCCCTTCCCGGGTCCTCTGTTCCGCTCCCCGGGTCCTCAGCCCCGCTCCCCGGCTCACCTGCCACGCTCCCCGCTCTCCAGCCTCCGGTGCCCGTCTTTCCCAGGCCCCCTGGTCTCCGATCCCGGCGCCCGACGGCTTCCCAGGCCCTGGCCGGCTCCCCTGCGTCCTCCTCTCAGCTTCCTTCCCTGGCTTCTGGCACCCGGGCCGCGCGCATGCGCATTAGGGCGCGCGCGCGGTCACTGACCCTTTCTTAAAGGGCCAGCGTCCATTAACAGGAAATGAGGCTAATCAGGTACAGGGTATAAAGGGGTTTATTGTCCAAGGGGGCGGGGCCTGATCTTCATGTTTCCTAAGCTAGGAGTCAGGTCTCCTGGTGTCTCTGTGCATATACTCACCTATCTCTCTTGTAGAGCCGTGCCTGCCTCGCCATCCAGTCCTGCCGTATCCTGAACCCCGAACGCTGTCCATCTGCCATCCTGACAGTCCGCACCATCCCGGATCCCTGCGGTGACTCGTCATCTCGCTCCAAAGGTTCCGGACCCCGCCTGACATCATCTCGGCTTCCGAACCTGAGCTGCGTCACCCGGACTACCACCCGTGACTCCGTGGTCCCAGGGACTTCTCCGCTATACTCGTGTGCACGGACTGTTCTGCTGTTTATAGTGTTCCAGCTACCGGACTCTTTACTACCATCTAGGAGTTCGGCCCAGTGGATCCACCTCCTGGGTCTGCCCGTCCACCTGGCCGTGACAGATTTTTGGGGCTTTTTTGGGGTATGCTTAAAATATAAGCCCTACTTCAAAAATAAGCTCTAGTTGCTGTTCCATAAGGAAGTGTCCAAGCAGCTAAAAATGTTAAAGAATACAATATTACTCTTCATCAAAGAAAGTAGACACCCTCAAAAAGAATCTGACACCCCCAAAAGAAAGCAGACACCCCCAACCTCACCTACCTAAAAAAAAATTGCACTCACCAGACCCTAACCACGTATAGTTGGCAAGTATCAATGGTGGATGGGCTCTCACACAGAGATCTGCGTCTCTGTCAGGTCCCTTGCAGTTCCGGCTACATTGCACTGCAGATCGGGTATCAGTATTACTGCACGGGAATGATACTGTTTCCAGTCACCAGGGGGAGTCCACAACTGTAAAACAAAGGGGGACCTGACAGCAACGCAGATCTGTATGTGAGAGCCCATTCACTTGCTAACTCTAATTGTTTGGGGTCTGGTAAGTGCAATTCTTTTAGGGGATGTCTGCTTTCTTTTGGAGGTAAACTTAGCAGTACATAGAGAACAATACATTTAAGCAGGTAATTTAACCCTTTGTATATATGGTATGGACCCATCACTATTGGATGGGTTCTGCCCCACGAGAATAGCAGATCAGGTAAGAAAATGTGCATCTGACCCAGTAATAGGAGAAGCACCCAATGTTGATGTTCCAGAATGTGATGATGATTGGATCTGAATAAATGTTGATATATTTTTTGTTGTTCAAGAATAAATGTGGATTATTGTTTGTGGGAAAATATAAGACGTCCCCACAAAATAAGACCTAGGAGCAAAAACTAATATAAGACCCTGTTTTATTTTTGAAGAACTATGGTAGATTGATTAAAAAGAAATCTGACTTGCCTTTGATTTTTATTCTAACATCCAGAGTAATGAATGGTGTAAACAGTATAAAACTGCATATAAAGACCCCAGTGTTGTAAATGACACACGGTGGTTGGGGGGGCCATATTACATATTTTACACTTGGGCCCCCTGAGCCTTTTGTTGCACTTTTCTAATCCCCTGTATCAAGTTATCGAACTTCCACCAAAGCAGAAAAAAATGGAAGTTGGAGAAAAGAGCAATTTGTTTTTTCCAGTTACGTCCCTAGCTACCGTCTGCCGGCTATGAATCTCAGGTCTTGTGCTTTGTTTTTTTTTCCTCTCATCCTTCCGAGAACCACAACTTGATTTGTTCTCCCCAGTCCACATAGCTGTATCATATCACACAATGTACTGAAAAGTGGGGAAAAATGGTGGAAGTGAAATAGTGAAAACAATTGAGGTGCACATGTTTGGGGAGGAAAGGATTGTGTTTTTACAGCATTTATTGCGCGGTAAAAGTGGCCTGGTAGAATTATTCTCCACATCAGTACGATTAAAGTGATAAGAAATGTACACACCCGTGAGACATACCGAGCCTGCCGCTGACCGGGAGTGACCTATGGCGCTTCATTCTCAGAACGAGGCTCCAGAGGAATCAACGAGCATCGTTAGACATTACACCGTTAGATTACGTCGGAACTTCTAGGATTTCATTTAAATTAATAAATTGGAATGAGGGAGTGTGTGGGAGTCTTTATTCAAATTTTAGGCTGGGAAGGGCACAGTATCCATAGACATTCCCAGCCTGATAATACCAGCCCCCAGCTGTCTGCTTTACCCCAAAATAGGGGGGACCCCACATCTTTTTTTTAAATGTATTCCTTATACACATTTGTTTGCAGGGGAATTGTCCTGCTCTTACACTCATTTTGCTTCCTTTGCAGCCCCCTAGCCCTTACTACATCCATTTCACGGCCATTGTACAGCAGCAAAGTTTGACCAATGTGATGCAGTGTGTGGCGTATGGTCTGAGCACTGAAAGGCAGGCCCCCCACCCCTGTAATCTCTACAGTGTGCAGTGTATGGTCTGAGCACTGACAGGCGGACCCTCCCCCACCCCTGTAACCTCTGCAGTGTGCGGTGTATGGTCTGAGCACTGACAGGCGGACCCCCCACCCCTGTAACCTCTGCAGTGTGTGGTGTATGGTCTGAGCACTGACAGGTGGACCCCCCCACCCCTGTATCCTCTGCAGTATGTGGTGTATGGTCTGAGTGTCGCGGGCGGGGAGGACGCCGTCGCTGCTGTGCTCTCGCTAACGCTCGGATCCGGCGCTGCTGCGATGGCTGCTCGGTGGCTCGAGCGGTGGGTCGGATCCGGCAACTCGAGCGGCGCTCCTCGCCCGTGAGTGAAAGGGGTGGTTGGTTTGGGGGATTTAGTCCGTGAAGCCACCCACGGGTCGTGGTGAAGATAGGCACCACCGCTGCTGGTGATGGGGATCCCGGGAGCGATGGTAGGGAGCAACTGGGATGTTGTTTTCCCCCTCCGTGGGTAGGGGTCGGTGGTCCCGAGGCCCGGTGATGTTGTGACGGGGAAGGTAGGGTCGGTGAGGTGCAGGGTCGCAGGGACAGCGCGGCGCGGTGCCGGATGGCACGGGTGTACTCACTCAGCAAGAAAGGTACAAAGTCCTCGGTAAACCAAACGGCTGGATGGACGGGTCCCGCAGCCGGCTGCAGTGTCTCTCTACCCGACAGGTGATGGTGGCTGTCTTTCCCTGCACCTTGATGTTCTTCTTTCTGACTACTATGGATTCCCAACGGTAGTCCGCTCCCCGGTGTATGGGTACCAGAGGAGCCTGTTTGCCCGCAGGCGCTGGCCCTTGGGTCTCTAGCCTTAGGCGGTAGCTGTATACTGTTAGGGCCAGGTGGACGGGCAGACCCAGGAGGTGGATCCACTGGGCCGAACACCTCACTGAAGGCAAGGGGTCCGGTAGCCGGAGCACTACAGGTAGCAGGACAGTCCGTTCCAAGGAGTGGAGTGTAGAAGTCCCTGGGACCACGGAGTCACCGAAGGTAGTCCGGATGACGGAGCTCAGGTTCGGAGGCCGAGATGTTGTCAGGCAGAGTCCGGAACCGATGGAGCGAGAAGACGGGTCACCACAGGGATCAGAGATGGTATGGACTGACGGGATGGCGGACAGTCACCGTTCGGGGTACGGGAATCGTCAGGACCGGATGGCGTGGCAGGAGCGGCTCTAGGATAGAGATAGGTAAGTATACCGCAAGACACAAGGAGACCTGACTCCTAGCTTAGCAAAACACGAAGAACAGGCCCCGCCCACTTGGAAAGGATTCACCTATATACCCTGTACCTGATTCTTCAATATCCTGTTGGAGGACACTGGCCCTTTAAGAGAGGGTCAATGACCGCGCGCGCGCCCTAATGCGCATGCGCGAGGCCCGGAAGCCAGAGCAGGGAGCAGTGGACAGGAGGCAGGAGAGCCGGGCTGGGGCCGAGTTGCCGACGGGCGCCGGGAGCGGGGACCGGGCTGCCTGGGGACCGCAGGCGATGGAGGAGGAAGGCTGTGGAGCGAGGGACCGGGAAGCCTGGCATGGGAGTGGCGGAGCACGACCTGAGAGCGGGGAAGCGTGGCAGGGGAGCCGGTAAGCAAGGCAGGGGAGACGGGGAGCCTAGCAGGGGAGCCGGGGAGCGTGACAGTACCCCCTCCCCCACGCCCCCTCCCCGCAACCGGGACAGGAAGGCACGTATCAGGGGACTACCCACATTCTCCCGGGGTTCCCAGGACCTATCCTCAGGACCATACCCTGCCCAGTCCACCAGGAAGAACTGTCGGCCGCGTATGGTTTTCATGGCCACGATATCCCTTACCGCATAGATGTCATCATCAGCAATAGGAGGAGGAGCAGAACTGGCAGCAGCGGAGAAGGGACCAAGGACAACCGGCTTGAGCAGGGAGACGTGGAAGGAGTTGGGTATTCTCATCGTGGCCGGGAGCTGCAGCTTGTAGGAGACCTCATTTATTTTGCTGAGGACTTTAAACGGCCCGATGTAGCGAGGACCCAGCTTGTATGACGGTAGCTTCAATTGGACGTACTTGGAAGCAAGCCAGACCAGATCTCCTGGAGAGAAACACGGAGGATCCAGACGCCTCTTGTCTGTGTGTCTCTTCATCCGCAGGGAAGCACGTCCAAGGGACGCCTTGACAGAGTCCCATATTGTTGCAAAGTCACGGACTACAGCATCAGCAGCAGGGACATCCGAGGAAGAGGAAACAGGTAATGGGACGGAAGGCTGAAGTCCGTAAACGACATGGAAGGGAGAGCTGAAGGAGGACTCACTGACGTGGTGGTTATGGGAGAATTCAGCCCAAGGAAGAAGCGTGGACCAGTCGTCGTGATGGGCATTGACGTAGTGACGTAAGAAGGAGGTCAAGATCTGATTGACTCGTTCCACTTGGCCATTCGACTGAGGATGGTAGGTTGAAGAAAAGTCCAGAGTCACTCCCAGATGTTTGCAGAGAGCCCTCCAGAAGCGGGAGGTAAACTGAGTTCCTCTGTCGGACACAATGTGTGATGGAAAGCCATGCAACCGGAAGATGTGCTGTATGTAGGCGTCAGCGAGTTCCTGGGCAGAGGGCAGTCCAGCCATAGGGACGAAATGAGCCATTTTGGAGAACCGATCCACCACGACCCATATGACTGTGTGTCCGGAGGACAGGGGCAAGTCTGTAATAAAGTCCATTGCAATGTGTTGCCACGGAACGGAGGGTATAGGCAGAGGCAGAAGACGACCATATGGCAGGTGTTTGGGCGTCTTGTTCCTGGCACAAGAGGAGCAGGCTGAGACAAAAGAAGCGACGTCCGTGCGAAGGGATGGCCACCAGTAGTGACGTACAATTGTACTCCATGTTTTCTTCTGACCAGCATGGCCGGCTATTTTCGAGGCATGGCCCCAGTGCAACACTTTTTGCCTGTCAGTCTCAGAGACATAGGTCTTCCCGGGCGGTATCTAGGCCAGGGTGACAGGGGCCACCGGAATGATTTTACTAGGGCAGATGATGGGCTGGGATGTCTCCTCCTCCTGCTCCATGGGCATGAATGACCTGGACAAGGCATCTGCTCGTACATTCTTGTCCGCGGGTCGAAAATGGAGCTGAAAATCGAACCTGGCAAAGAACAAGGACCACCTGGCTTGCCGTGGGTTCAGTCGCTGAGCAGACCGCAGGTATTCCAGGTTCTTGTGGTCCGTGTAAATGATCACGGGGTACACTGCTCCCTCCAGAAGGTAGCGCCATTCCTCCAGAGCCAGTTTGACTGCCAATAGCTCTCGGTCACCGATGGTGTAGTTGCGTTCAGGCGCTCAGAAGCTCTTCGAGTAGAAACCGCAAGTAACCATCTTCCCGGAGGAGGACTTCTGCATGAGCACTGCTCCGGCTCCCGAGGAGGAGGCATCCACCTCCAAGGTGAACTGTCGGTTTAACTCAGGACGGTGGAGCACAGGGGAGGAAGCAAATGCCTGTTTCAGGGAGCCAAACGCGGCGTCGGCCGCAGGTGACCAGTCCTTTGGATTAGCCCCCTTCTTGGTCAAGGCGGAGAGAGGTGCAGTCAGAGCAGAGAAGTGAGGGATGAACTGGCGGTAATAGTTTGCGAATCCCAGAAAGCGTTGGATTGCCTTCAGTCCGGAAGGAGGGGGCCCATTGAGAATGGAAGAGACCTTCTCCGGGTCCATCTGCAGACCGGTATCGGAGATTACGTAACCCAGGAAGGGAAGAGAAGACTGCTCGAAGACACTTCTCGTACTTGGCGTACAGACGATTCTCCCTCAGTCTTTGTAGTACCAGCTGCACATTCTCTCTGTGGGTCTGGAGGTCCGGAGAAAAGACCAGGATATCATCGAGATACACCACCACACAGACGTAGAGAAGGTCCCGGAACACGTCGTTCACCAATTCCTGAAAGACTGCTGATGCGTTACACAGGCCGAAGGGCATCACACAGTATTCATAGTGCCCATCGCGAGTATTGAATGCGGTCTTCCATTCGTCCCCAGAGCGTATGCGGACCAGGTTGTAGGCACCCCGAAGATCCAACTTGGTAAACACACGAGCTCCTCTAAGCCGATCAAACAATTCGGGGATGAGCGGCAGGGGGTATTTATTTTTCACGGTGATTTGGTTCAATCCCCGGTAGTCAATGCATGGGCGCAGAACGAAGAAGAAGCCTGCTCCAGCAGGAGAGGAGGATCTCCGAATGAATCCCCTTGCCAGGTTCTCTGTGATGTAGGTAGACATGGCCCTTGTTTCAGCAGGAGACAGCGGATATATCCGTCCTCGAGGTGGTGTAGTTCCCGGGAGTAGGTCGATGGCACAGTCGTAAGGACGATGTGGCGGCAGTACCTCTGACTCCTTTTTATCAAAGACGTCCGCGAAGGACCAATAGGCCGAGGGCAGTCCCGGTAGGGACTCCGGAACCGGAGGTCGTCGGATGGGCTGTATAGTCTTCAGACAGTTCTCGTGGCAAGAGGAGCCCCATCGGGTGATTTCACCAGTACCCCAGCTGACTGACGGTTCGTGTGTCCGTAACCAGGGGAGTCCCAGCAGGATTTGATGAGACATGTGTGGGAGGACGTAGAGAGCGATGTTCTCGGTGTGCAGGGCACCGATACGTAGTTCCACCGGCTTGGTGATCCACGAGATGGTGTCAGAGAGGGGTCTCCCATCTACAGAGGCAATCACGAGGGGTTTGTCGAGTGGAGTAACAGGCACCTGGTACTTGTCCACCGTGGCCTGCTGGATGAAATTGCCTGCTGCCCCGGAATCGAGGTACGCCTCGGCCGTGAACCGCGTCTCTCCCGTTGTCACTTGAACAGTCCACGTAACCGGGTCTGAGAGAGTCCCAGCACCTAGGGTGGCCTCTCCTACCAGCCCTAGGCTTTGGCGTTTCCCGGCCTCTCTGGACAGGAGCGTAGAAGGTGTGTGCCCTCTCCGCAGTAGAAGCAGAGGCCCTTGGCGAGCCGTTCTGCTCGGCGTTGTTCGGACTGCCGCAAACGGTCAATCTGCATGGGCTCGTGCACAGAGACACCAGACGACGTTGACTGAAGTACGGCGGGCTTCTGCGGAGGAGAGGAATGCCGTATCGGATGTCTCTCACGGGACACCTCTTTGGATCGTTCCTGGAATCTGAGGTCTACGCGGGTGGCTAGTGCGATCAGGGCATCCAGAGTAGAAGGAACATCGCGGCCTGCCAGCTCGTCCTTAATATGACTGGAGAGTCCTTCCCAGAAGGCGGCGGTGAGGGCTTCATTGTTCCAGCCCAATTCTGAGGCCAAAGTGCGGAAGCGGATGGCATACTGCCCCACCGTCATGGTCCCCTGATGTAGCTGAGGAGTGGTGAGGCGGATGCGGCGGCACGGCCGGGTTCGTCGAAGGTGGTTCTAAACGCCTGCAGGAAGTCCTGGATGTTAGTGGTTACAGGGTCCTCCTTTTCCCACAAGGGGTTCATCCAGGCCAGTGCCTCACCCTCTAGATGGGACATCACAAACGCCACCTTGGCTTGGTCGGAGGCAAACAGGTGCGGAAGCAGCTTGAAATGGAGGGAGCACTGGTTTAAGAATCCTCTGCAGGTCTTGGGATCTCCGGCATATCGGGGTGGAGAGGCCAAGCGGAGTTTAGAAGCTTCCGAGGTAGCCGCTATGGGAACTGTGACCGTGGACTGTGCAGTGGTAACCTGAGATGCCAGGGACGTGGCAGATGCTTGCAGCGTGTGCAGGCGGGTATCCACTGAGGTCATGAAGGCCAGCATGCGGGACTGAGTCTCGCGCTGACGTCCGAGTTCCTGCTGCAAGTTGCCCAGCTGGGCCGCTAGTGCTTCGGCGGGATCCATGGCCTGTTCTTACTGTTAGGGCCAGGTGGACGGGCAGACCCAGGAGGTGGATCCACTAGGCCGAACACCTCACTGAAGGCAAGGGGTCCAGTAGCCGGAGCACTACAGGTAGCAGGACAGTCCGTTCCAAGGAGTGGAGTGTAGAAGTCCCTGGGACCACGGAGTCACCGAAGGTAGTCCGGATGACGGAGCTCAGGTTCGGAGGCCGAGATGTTGTCAGGCAGAGTCCGGAACCGATGGAGCGAGAAGACGGGTCACCACAGGTATCAGAGATGGTATGGACTGACAGGATGGCGGACAGTCATCGTTCGGGGTACGGGAATCATCAGGACCGGATGGCGTGGCAGGAGCGGCTCTAGGAGAGAGATAGCTAAGTATACCGCAAGACACAAGGAGACCTGACTCCTAGCTTAGCAAAACACGAAGAACAGGCCCCGCCCACTTGGAAAGGATTCCCCTATATACCCTGTACCTGATTCTTCAATATCCTGTTGGAGGACACTGGCCCTTTAAGAGAGGGTCAATGACCGCGCGCGCGCCCTAATGCGCATGCGCGAGGCCCGGGAGCCAGAAGCCAGAGCAGGGAGCGGTGGACAGGAGGCAGGAGAGCCGGGCTGGGGCCGAGTTGCCGACGGGCGCCGGGAGCGGGGACCGGGCTGCCTGGGGACCGCAGGCGATGGAGCAGGAAGGCTGTGGAGCGGGGGACCGGGAAGCCTGGCACGGGAGCGGCGGAGCGCGACCTGAGAGCGGGGAAGCGTGGCAGGGGAGCCGGTAAGCAAGGCAGGGGAGCCGGGGAGCCTAGCAGGGGAGCCGGGGAGCGTGACATATACCCTCACGGTGTGGGCGGTTGCCTTCAATCGGGACTTTTGCTGTTGTGAAACCCCTGGGGTTCCAGTCACATTCGGATCTGACTATTGTCGGCAGCTCCAAGCCTGGTCGGGGTCCGATGGCCCTGCCTGTGTGTGCTGGCTTTACTTCGCTCCCCGGTCGGTACCGGCGGGCCGTCGCCCGTCCCCGGACCTACGGTTCCGCGTCGATCCACCACTCCTGCAGATGGCCACCACCGTCTGACAACCTTGCTGTTGGTGCCTAGGCCACCACCCAGACACCCAAGTGTTTACTCCTCACTCTTCACTCTCCACAACTCAACTGTCACTTTTCCCGCCTCCAGGCCTGTGAACTCCTCGGTGGGTGGAGCCAACCGCTTAGCCCTGCCCCACCTGGTGTGGACATCAGACACTGGAGGGAGGCAACAAGGGTTTTGCGTTTGGCTGGTGTCCCTGTCTAGTGGGGGTGGGGTGTTTGTATGTTATCTGTGACGACCTGGCTAGGCCAGGGCGCCACATGAGCACTGACAGGCGGACCCCCCACCCCTGTAACCTCTGCAGTGTGTGGTGTATGGTCTGAGCACTGACAGGCGGACCCTCCACCCCTGTAACATCTGAAGTGTGTGGTGTATGGTCTGAGCACTGACAGGCGGACCCCCCCACCTCTGTATCCTCTGCAGTATGTGGTGTATGGTCTGAGCACTGACAGGCGGACCTCCCCACCCCTTCTTTAACCTCTGCAGTGTGCGGCGTATGGTCTGAGCACTGACAGGCAGGCCCCCCACCCCTGTAACCGCTGCAGAAATGCTGGCAGCACTCAGGTGCCTATTCTAAAAAAACGACCTCTGGGTATGATGCTGAGCTTGTGCACTCAGCTTATGTGGTCGTCCATGATGAGGCCTGTATTGAGTGGATCCTGTCTTGTTATCCCGCTGTATGGTATTGGCCACCGTGCTGCAGCTCAGGGTCAGGGTGTTCTTATCTTCTTATAGCCTCGGCCATCTTTATGTAGATCAACAATCATTTTTTTCAGATCCTCAGAGAATTCTTTGCCATGAGGAGCCATGTTGATCTTCCAGTGACCAGTATGAGAGAGTGTGTGAGGGATAACACCAAGTATAACACTCCTGCTCCCCATTCACACCCGAGACTTTGTAACACTAATGAGTGTCACATAACACCAGGGAGAGGAAAATAGCTAATTGGGCACAATTTGGCCATTGTCACTTAGGGGTGTACTCACTTTTGTTTTCAGCAGTTTAGACATTAACGGCTGTGTGATGATTTACCCTGTTATACAAGCTGCACACTGACACTGTACATTGTATACAAGCTGCACACTGAAACTGTACATTGTATACAAGCTGCGCACTGACACTGCACATTGTATACAAGATGCACACTGACACTGTACATTGTATACAAGCTGCACACTGACACTGTACATTGTATATAAGCTGCACATTGACACTGTACATTGTATACAAGCTGCACACTGACACTGTACATTGTATACAAGCTGCACACTGACACTGTACATTGTATACAAGCTGCACACTGACATTGTACATTGTATACAAGCTGCACACTGACACTGTACATTCTATGCAAGCTGCACACTGACACTGTACATTGTATACAAGCTGCGCACTGACACTGTACATTGTATACAAGCTGCACACTGACACTGTACATTGTATACAAGTTGCACACTGACACTGTACATTGTATACAAGCTGCGCACTGACACTGTACATTGTATACAAGCTGCACACTGACACTGTACATTGTATACAAGTTGCACACTGACACTGTGCATTGTATCACAGGGTCAGATCTTCAGTGCTGTTCCAGGAAAAGATATAAAAAATATTTACAGATATGTGAGGAGTGTACGCATTTTTGTGATATCCTGTATTTTTTGCGCACCATTGATTCCTGGTTCTGTAAATGAAAAGGGGCTACATATAAAATACAAATATAAATTACAGTGAACAAGCTAACAATGACAAGGGGGTACAGAGGGGAGATGGCCCAGCCTCAGGGGCTTACAGTCTACAGCATGATGAGAAGGAGACAGTATGTTGGGCGGTTCTGGCAGCTCCGGTGGTGGTGAGGGTATACCATGAGGTAATTGCTGGGGTCATTGCTGGGGTCATTGCTGGCTGTAGCTTTCTTGAAGAGATGGGTTTTCAAGTCAGATTAGAGACATGATGGCTTAAAGACCCTGCCCGCTGTGTCTGGAAGAAGCTATGTCATCGACGCATTTAAGGGTGCATCAATGGCTTCTTCCTCACAATCAGAAGACACTGATGAACCTACAGTCCCTGACAGAAGTTCTGTCGCTTATCCATGTTATGCAAATAAAAGCTTATAACCTGACTTTAAATTCATCCATTGGTTTTATAAATTACTCTTTTGAAAGCTGAAACCCTCCCAAATTTGGTTTAGGTTATGAAAATAAAGTTTCTGCAAAGCTGAAATATTGTTCATTTAATGAACAAAGAAAGGTCAGATTTTGCAAGACAAAAGTTTTGTCGCCTTGTCATACAATGCACCCAATCCTAGTTTACATCCTCACCTGTGCTCACTAAATGATCGGTTAATTAGTGGGTGTGTATAAAAAGAAACCCAGCACCCCATACCTTCACTTGAACTGCAACCTGACCTCTGACAACATGCCAAAAATCCACCCTGCGACCAAAGCGTTGATTATCAAGAGGCTGAAGACCAGATCCACTGCAGAGGTGGCTGGCACCTTTAATGTGTCTCAGCATCAAGTACAAAGAATCAAAAAAGATTTGAAGAGACTGGAGATGTTTTTGACAAGCCCAGGTCAAGTGGACCCCGCAAGACAACTGCTCAGGAGGAACATTTGTTGGTTAGAAAATCCAAAGCCAGACCCTCTTCCACTGCAGCAGAGCTCCAACAGGCCTGGTCACCTCAAGTCCATGTGTCAACTAGAACAGTTTGTAGGATTCTGTCTCGAAATGGCCTCCATGGTCGAATCAGAGCCCAGAATCCAGCACTAAAAACAAAAGACAATTAAAAAAATGTGTGGCATTTGCCAAGTCCCACAGCCTGCTAAACAGATAGACACTGGAAAAGCGACAGAAGGTGGATTTCTCTGATGAATTTTCAGTTGAATTACACCACAGCCGCCGCAAATGCTGCAGGAGACCTACTGGAGCCCGTATGGATCCAGTAAACAGTTGAGTTTGGTGGTGGAAAGATCATGGTCTTGGGTTACATTTAGTATGGGGGTGTGCGAAACATTTGCAAGGTGGAAGGCAATATCAATAGCCTAAAATATCAAGAAGTATTAGCTACCTCTTACATTCTTAATCATAAAAGGGGTCAAATTGTGCAGCAGGATGGTGCTCCATCTCATACATCCATCTCTACAACAAAGGTCCTCCTGGCAAAGAAGATCAAGGTGCTCAAGGCCTGGCCAGCCCAGTCACCAGACATGAGCATCATTGAGCATGTTTAGGGTAGGATGAAAGAGGAAGCTTGGAAGACAAAACCAAAGAATATAGATGCACTCTGGGAGGCATGTAAGATGCATTCTCTGCTATTCCTGATGACTTCATCAATAAATTGTATGAATAATTGTTGAACTGCATGGATGCAGTCCTTCAAGCTCATGGAAGTCACACAAAATATTAAATATGGCTCTAATAGCACCACAACTTCATTCACCAATGTTATGCAACATATCTTTGTATTAGAAGTTAATTATTTGTTTGAATTTCACATTACTTTCTGTGGGCGACAAAACTTTTGTCTTGCTAAAATCTGACTTTTCTGTGTTCATTAAATGATCAATATTTCATCTTTGCAGCAACCTTATTTTCATAACCTAAACCAAATTTGGGAGGGTTTCAGCTTTCAAAAGAGTAATTTATGAAACCAATGGATGAATTTAAAGTCAGGTTATAAGCTTTTATTTACATAACATGGATAAGCGACAGAACTTCTGTCAGGGAGTGTATACTATACCAAATTAGGAGATAGTAGATCCCCTAAGGAAAAGAACCAAAACTTGGAAAAAAACGGTAAATTTTATTGATATCATAAAATATATAGAATAAAAAAGTACAGAAATAATATACAATAAGGGACCTTTGGAAATGTAAAAAATGCTCTGCCAGACTGTCAAGTACAATACAATTTAAACTGAAGAACAAGCTTCATCAAATCTCCATGACACATGAAGATAACGTGAGTATTAATAAAGTGACTAATGCCTATGCACAGAAAACAATGTTAGGTACATATACATTCATTTATAAAGTGATAAGTGTAGCAGCAAAAACTGCCACTAAAAATTCATCACCATTTAATCAAATAGAACCTTGTAAACTACAATACCATATTATAACCACAAGACGGCAGCATTACTCTCTATTAACATGGCTCTCAATGAGGGCCATACTACACAGTGCATACACAACCATTAAAGCGCACCAATCATCAGAATTTTCCTATATAACCTAAAGCCAGTGCTATACTGTCACTATCAGGCTGATTCTATATATACCTGTAGTGGTCAGCCAAGATGTATAGGTTTTGAAACACAAGCAAGTAAAGTTTGTAAAATGAGCAGCTGCCGATCAGCTGATAGCTGGGGTGGGTATTCATAGTGATTCCCATCCTCTGCCTGTCCATCCTCCCCCTGTTATTTATGCTAATTCTATTATAGAATCATTTTATTATCTGACTAGAAGGACCTGTGCTGATGTCATACCATGTGACCAGAAGGGGCAGGGCCTTGTCCAACATAGCTGATACCAGGAAGCAGCATTATTTTTCTGTTGGCTGAGGCCACGCCCCTTCTGGTCACATGGGTATGACAGCAGCACAGGTCCTTCTAGTCAGTTAGTAAAACGATTCTATAATAATAATAGAATAGAATTGGCATAAATAACAGGGGGAGGATGGACAGGCAGGGGGGCAGGAATCACTATGCAAACCCACCCCAGCTATCAGTTGATGCAGCTGATGTCATTCAAAAATCTGCTGATTTTACAAACTTTACTTGCTTGTGTTTCAAAACCTATACATCCGAGCTGACACCTAAAGGTATGAATAGAATCAGTCTGATAGCGCCAGTATAGCACTGGCTTTAGGTTAGATAGGAAAATCCTGATGATTGGTGCGCTTTAAGGTAATGATAGAGAATACGTGCACAGCCTTGTGAGTTATATACTATGTACATCATCAATAGGTTAGTAATACATGGTCAGGAGAAGTAGAACTTACTTAAATGCTGGCATAGTAGTGTATAATCCTCAGAGCCCTCCAGCCCAACGTACGTTTCACTTCCTGCCCCCTGAGGAATATAGTATATTACCCACAAGGTTGTGGGCTTTTTTTTTCTCGTTTTAACTTTTCTGTGACTTATCTCCCAAAATCTAACAATGTTAAGGCTGTTGCTTTTACTGGTAGCTTTGTTCCAGAGCTGCGGGACTAAAATCCTGTCAGGATTCTTAGTGAAGGGGTGGTGGGAGGTCTGGGGATAGATCTCAGACAGTTCAATCAGGATGATTAGGATTAGTACGCTGGAGGACCTGCCTCCTGAACATGCTTTATGTATCATCCTCTTCTGAATGAAGGGCATGATTCAGTATTGGCTGGGCAGCCAGGATCTTCTGCTATTTGGAGATCTGTCTCTCTAGGTCCGGTTGGTGGCAGACAATGAATATGTCTGTAAATGTACAGTTTGTGCCAGGGCTAAAGCTTCTCATCAGATCCCGGCGAGTTATCTCTGGCCTGACGAGATCCCATCTCAGCCTTGGACCAACTTGTCTATGACCTCATTACTAATTCTGGCGTTAAAACTGAGTTGGACGGTTTCAGCAAGATGGTTCATTTGGTTCTACTTCAAAAGTTGCGTACAGCTAAGATCTTACCTACATTGTCCATCTCTCACGTTGTTAAATTATATAGTGTTCCAAAGAACATTATTTCCGATAGAGGGGTCCAGTTTTTGGCTAGCTTTGTGGGTATTAATCTATCATTCCCCTGTGGTTATCATCCCGAGTCTATTGGGCAGTGAGGATAAACCAAGAGGCAGAACAGTATTTGAGATGTCTGACGTTAATACTGTTGTGTTGGTGGAGTTGGACTGTCTCACCAAGATGGTTCATTTGATTCTCCTTCAAAAGTTGCCTACAGCTAAGATCTTATCTACATTGTCCATCGCTCACATCGTTAAATTATATAGTGTTCCAAAGAACATTATTTCCAATAGAGGGGTCCAGTTTTGGGATAGCTTTTTGGGCATTAATCTATAATTCGTCTGCGGTTATCATCCCGAGACTATTGGGCGGTGAGAATCAATCAAGGGGTAGAACAGTGTTTGAGATGTTTTCTTTTGACTAATGAGGACTGGGCGGAATTTCTTCCCTTTGCTGAATATTCTTTTAATAACCGAATCTCTGCGGCTACCGGGACCTCACCTTTTTTTTCTGTTGGGGGTTTTCATCCAGTTTTTAGGAAGTTGTTAGGTTTGCAGTCCTCCATGTCAGAGGAGGAGAAATTTTCTTCCCAATTGATTAAAATCTGGAAGGATGTTGAAAAAAGGTGTTATGGTAACTGGTGACCGGGCTGAGAAAACGGCGAATTGCGGACGTAAGAGAGCACCTGTCTTTAGGGTAAGAGACTTTGAGAGGTTGTCCTAAAAAACTTTACATCTTAAAATGGCATCTAAGAAGTTTGCTCCCTAATTTGTTGGTCTTTATAAGATTATTACTGGAAAATCCTGAATCCTTTGACGGTTAAACTCCAACTCCCTGTGGTGTGGAAAATCAATAACTCCTTCCATTCCTTTTTTAAGAGGATTGACGGTATTCTTGGTCCTCAGGACATAATTGAGGTTGATTTGGAAGAGTATCGGGAGTAAGAGGTGGAACAAGTTCTGGGCTCCTGGCGTGTCTGATGCCGGTTGTAGCACCTCATCAAGTGGAAGGGGTACAGTCCAGAAGATAACTCCTGGGTTAATTTAAAGACTTGCATACAGATCAGCTGGTGAGAGAATTCTGTCATGATGGGGATCTCTGCGGGTCCGATGGCCCCTCGTGCAAAGGGGGATAATGTCATACCTCCGGATTAGATCCAGTGACCTTGTGCTGTGAGGTTGGTTTCCTTTTCATCTCAGCCACAGCCTGGTCAATCCCTGTCTTAGTGCTGATTATCTTTTACCTTTCTTTCTATCATTTTGGTTTGCGGTCATCAGGTGTTTTAATTTGTTCACTTGGTCTGTCCTATCACATTTCAGGTGGGGCTATTTATACCTTCCTATTGCTGGCCTTCTCTGCTGGTTTTTGAAAATTAGGTTATCACGCCCACAGAGGCATGGTAATATGGAAAGAGGGCCAACTAGTCTGGGGAAACAACGCCCCATCGACTAGTCAAGGCCCCAATAAGCATAGGGAAAGCGAGGTTTACAAGTCTTTTTTTAAACAGTGGTATTAGTAAATAGCATCATACAGGGCTGGTTAGGCAGGGAATTTTGGCATACATGTAAAGCGATGGCAGAAGGACAACCGCGGTGGAGAGTAAACTTATGGTACACAAGGCGAGGTTGCAGAAACAAGGGTGCAGGTTTTTTTACAAGCAGGGGATAAGCATTAATGCAAGCAAACAGGGGAATGCAATGCGGCATTATCTTTTGCCTTTCTTTCTACCCTTTTTGTTTGCGGTCAGCAGGTTTTTTAATTTGTTCATTTGGTCTGCCCTATCATATTTCAGGTTTGGCTATTTTAATACCTTCCTAATACTGGTCTTTTTTTAACAAGCTTCAGATTTTAGTTGGTGCGTGCCATCTACTACAAACACTGGTGCTAGCATGCAAGACGGGCAAAGTATATTAGCAACTGCGCTGCACTACGACCTAGCCGGCCTCCGCTGTTTGGATGCGGCGATCTGGTGACTGAGGCCTACACTACAAAGAGCGCATAAAGATAGAGACTCACAGTACCATTGAGCGGAGATCAGTCCACTCCGGGGGGTTTGTTCCCATGATGTTCGTCGGTGCGTACTTTTTCCAGCAGGGCGGGGGAGCTTTTCTTCCAACACGGACTCAGAATCTCTTGACGCCTCCAGACGATGTCTTCTCCTCGGTTCGGTCGTCGCCCATCAGCTACCGGGGAACTCTCGAATTACGATTCTCACAGCCGGCACCATACCTGTTCTAACACCGTGGTTCTCAGACTCCACACAGGCAGCATCCCTCTCTCTTTCAGCACACACACAGACCGAACTTCTCCTGTCCGCGCCCTCAGCTCTTCTGACCCGGTTCCTCTCTATCCCACACTTTTTGGCTGTGTTAGCCCAAAAGCTCTCAGTTCAGAGGGGAGGCGCCGGCTGAACCGGCCAGTCCATAGTATACAGGAAACAAGGGAGCAGTGTCTCTTAAAGGTGAAATGCATTATATTATTCATAGGGGCGAAACACCTGTGCGAGTGCAAGAAAAGCGATTCCGGCAGCTAAATAGGAAAGGGTTCTTTACAGTTAGAGCAGTCAGACTGTGGAATGCGACCACAAGAGGTAGTAATGGCAGATACTATAACAGCTTTATATCAGGGCTGGAGGATTTTGTCAGTACAGAACATTGTGGGTTATAAATGACTTAGTGACAAAATGTAGAACTGGTGGAGAAAGGTGACTAGATGGACCTAGGTCTTTTTTCAACCTTAGTAACTATGTAACCTAGACATGTATGAATGCTGCTGGGTTCGGGGGCGCAGGGGACCTAACAGATTCCTTTCAAATTATTAAATTGTTCTTATAAAGAATGTCTTTTTTGCAGAAAATGGACGGGGATTCCAGATATTTTCAACTGATTTATCAAATGTGACTTTTTTGAAAAAAAAAAAAGCCTCTAAATAATTGTTCAAATACTCTTTATGCTCACTTCCCACCATGGAGTGATTTTATGAACATATGAATTTTTTATTTTATTTTTTTTTGCAAATTTTGCTACATTTAGCACAGCAGGCAACTTTTTGCACTCAATTTTGTTGAAGAAGGATTAAAAAAAAAATAAAGAACGTTTGGGAAACTTCCATAACAACACACACTATGCTGAGGAATTTTGGTGCAAAAATAGGCGATGGTGTCTCACAAATAAGTGAATAAATATTATTATTATTATTATTATTATTATTATTTTATATGTGACGGCTTTTTTTAGTCTTTGAATTATTGTACTTGCAATTCAGCATTCCTTCCACTAGATGTCAGCAAAGCATCAATGAAAAGTTACAACGTGTTCAGCCATTATAAAAAGCGAAAATGGATCCACTTGTCCCAAAGGGAATCTATCGGTAGGATCAACCCCCCTAAGCCATCTATATGGGCAGCAGGTCATAGGGAACGGAATCAAATGACACCTTGATATCCGCGATCCGATGTGTTATTCTGCAGTGATCTATGCTTTCTTCAGTGTAACTGTGCTCCAGGCTTTGGGTCTGACATAAATGTCCCCTAGGATCTGCCTCTAGGGCTTATTTTAAATGAAAGTAGGCATTAGCAGCGTGATATGTGATGGCCGCTCTCCGCTCTCCCGAGCTCACTGCAGAGCTGTGTATGATTACAAGGCCGGAGTTCCACTTGTGTATAACTCGCGAGTCTCGCATCGGTATCACCCGGCACGGCCGCACACTCTCCAGACAAGAGCGTCTCACCTGTATGGAAATACATGCAGCCGACCTGTTCCTGACAGGAGAGTGTGCAGCCGTGGCGGGTGATACCGATGAGAGACTCGCATGAGTCATACACAAGTGGAACCGTACTCTAACTGACACTTCTGCAGGTTCCTCTCAGCTTCAGCCTCCATCTCTCAGGCAGACAGTACAGTACAGCAGAGCTGTGAAAGCTGCAGCTGCTAATGTGTTTGTACAAAGACAAAGTTTAATTCTGCTACTCTGTGTTAGTTTCATGTCTCACACTGGTAAAGTGTAAACCTTTCATTCATGATCAAACAGTTTACAAATAAAATTAATCTGCATGAAAAGGTGGGCCATTTTGTACATTCTTTACATTACTTTTTTTGTATTGGTGATGAGTTACCTCCTGTATTATACTCCAGAGCTGCACTCCCTATTCTGCTGGTGCAGTCACTGTGTACAGACATTACATTACCTACCCTGTCCTGATCCTGAGTTACATCCTGTATTATACTCCAGAGCTGCACTCACTATTCTGCTGGTGCAGTCACTGTGTACATACATTACATTACTGATCCTGTACTGATCCTGAGTTACATCCTGTATTATACTCCAGAGCTGCACTCACTATACTCACTATTCTGCTGGTGCAGTCACTGTGTACATACATTACATTACTGATCCTGTACTGATCCTGAGTTACATCCTGTATTATACTCCAGAGCTGCACTCACTATTCTGCCGATGGAGTCACTGTGTACAGACATTACATTACTGATCCTGTAGTGATCCTGAGTTACATCCTGTATTATACTCCAGAGCTGCACTCACTATTCTCCTGGTGCAATCACTGTGTACATACATTACATTACTGATCCTATACTGATCCTGGGATACCTCCTGTATTATACTCCAGAGCTGCACTCACTATTCTGCTGGTGCAGTCACTGTGTACATACATTACATTACGTATCCTGTACTGATCCTGAGTTACCTCCCCTATTATACTCCAGAGCTGCACTCACTATTCTGCTGGTGCAGTCACTGTGTACATACATTACTGATCGCGAGTTACATCCTGTATTATACTCCAGAGCTGCACTCACTATTCTGCTGGTGCAGTCACTGTGTACATACATTACTGATCGCGAGTTACATCCTGTATTATACTCCAGAGCTGCACTCACTATTCTGCTGGTGCAGTCACTGTGTACATACATTGCATAACTGATCCTGATTTACAGTCTGTATTATACTCCAGAGCTGCACTCACTATTCTGCTGGTGGAGTCTTTTTTCACAACCGGACAATTATTGCAGGTATTGGAGCGACCTCTGGGTGATCTGTCTCCCCCATGGGGCCACCGCAGCACCCCCCAATTCATACCTTTGACATTAGGCTCCTGAATTTCCAGCTCTGACCTGCCCTCATCCCTCCTTGTCTGCGGCTGGGGGTAGATCACATTCATGCTTTTGTTTTTATGATCTTTTACGGGATTTTCCAGCTTTCTGTTTTGGGAATCTCTGAATGACGTCATTTGTAGCATTAACCGAAGCAGACGAGGGCAAATGACATCACAGCGCGGTGTCACCTGCACAACAGAGGCGCACGGGACCCCCAAAGTGACCCCAAAGAGCAGACAACAATGCCTGGAAGCAGCCGCGCATCCTGTTATGGAGCCGCAGATGTGCGCGGTGCGGAGCTGATACTGTCCTATCGCTTCTTCCAGGAGTAAATAGAAGAGACCCCGGATCATATCTCCCCCCAGTAAATGCAGCCATTATCTTACAGTGATAACAAAAGGGTTCAGGGGTTTTGTTTTTGTTTTTTTTTACTATTTTAGTGGCTTAAAACACTTCTGAACACTTTGTAAAATAAAAAAAATAATAAAATAAAATAATTAATTTGACCAACTTTCCAAATCCATAATGTGTTATTATTAAGCTATTTTTTGTTTGTTTTTTGTTTGTTTTTTTTTCCTTAGAGAGCTGTAGTTTTTGTTGTTACCGTAGTTGGGTACGGAGAGTGTTCTGATCACTTTTTACAGCATTATTTTGGGGATGTGCAGTCTTGAGCAGACAGCAGGCTGATTAAAGATCTCATGAGACCATGTCACCTGGAGTCTATGGGAGCCTACAATGGATGGCCAGGTAGGAATGTATAGCTTAAACCCTGCTGGCAGTGGTTAATAGTGACATGTAAGAGGTTAACAGCAAATGGCAGTGGCTGGCTGTATAACACAGCCGGCACCTGCTGTATGTAGGGTGGGCTCAGCTCCTGAGCCTGCTCCATGCATTTGGTATACAGTGTGTCAACCCATATCCTGTCCACCGCCATTAACTTGAGAACGGCGGCAGCTATAGGCATAGAAGTGGTGTCTAGGTATAGTAAAGTAGCCATGCGCTGTGCAATGAAACCACCTATAGCGCCACCTGGTGGAAAACAACAGAGTTAACATTTTTATCTCGAAAACAGAACGAGATAGAGAAAAACAGTGAATTACAAAGTTGTAGGGCTTCATCAATTCAATATGAATCGACACCTTGTATACAGAAATGCTATGATATAAAACCCATGACCCCCCAAAACATTGAATGCTGGTCATGCATATGGCGCTCATTAGTGTCCCCCGTCAGCTGCAATGCACATCTGGCCTCTGCACAGCATACTGTATCTTGCTGCACGGTGTACAATATGGCAGGTGACACGTTTGCACAAGCATCTGTGATACGTGGTCGTAGGTCCTGCAATGTTGGTGGAGGGGTCGCATACACCTGCTGTGTGATGTGACCTCACAGAAAGAAGTCCAATGGGGTCAGGTCAGGTGAGCGGAGGCCACTCCACACAGCCACCATACCCAATGACTTGTAGGAAGGTCTCCATGAGGTATCGCTTCACGTCCGCAGCCTTGTGAGTGTTACACGTTCTAGTCATAGCATTTCTGTATGCAAGGTATCGATTCGTATTGAATTGATGATGCCCTACAACTTTGTAATTCACTTTTTTTCTCTATCTTGTTCCGTTTTCGAAATAAAAATGCTAACTCCGTTGTTTTCCACCAGGTGGCGCTATAGGTTGTTTCATTGCGTAACGCATGGCTACTTTACTATACCTAGACACCACTTCTATGCCTATAGCTGCCGCCGTTCTCAAGTTAATGGTGGTGGACAGGATATGGGTGGACACACTGTATATAGGTGTGGTGTATACAGGAGATGGGTGGACACACTGTATATAGGTGCGGTGTATACAGGATATGGGTGGACACTGTATATCCAGCATGTAGCTGAAGGACTTAAAATGTGTCTCTCATTTAAAAAAAAAAAAAAAATTGAGATATCATGGAAACATCAGAGGTTTTCATTACAGGGATCGGGGGCTGAGATCCCAACCAATTGGTAAAGAGGCTAGAAGCAATCTGTCCCTCCAGTCTATCGCCACCTATAGGCAGCTGTCCATCAATCTCTGACCCTTTGGAGCCTGATTAGTAAAGCACATGTGGGAATCCTCACACTTCTTCGCTGCAGCAGATTTTTACAATGTCACGGAGCCTTTGTTTATGCAGCTGAGAAATCCTCTGAAGACAGAAGGTTCCAGGTCAAGTGTAGACAAAGGTCAGGCTCCAAGCTGGAGACAAATGACCACAAAAATCAGTGCAGAAACCCCTCTGTGTTACGCAATGTGCAGGATAATTGTTGTTTCAAAAGTCGACAGATTCTGCAACTATCCAATATACTTTGTGTTTACATTATTACAAGATTGTGGCAAAATGGGGTCAATGATATAAGCCTGGTCTCTGGAAAACATGTGGTGAAGACGGGCTTATGGCCAATATATGGAGGAGTTGAGTCTATACTCCATATCTGAAATTTGGTCCATGATGGGACCTGTGGCCCAAAGATAATGAAGCTAAAGCAATGGTCCACAAGTGGTAAGTGGCGTCTATGGTCCACCGGTAGTAATTGGAGTCTATGGTCTGCAGGTGATAAGTGGGATCTTTAGTGCACAGATAGTGAGTGGGGTCTATGGTCTACAAGTGATGAGTGGCGCAAAGAGGGGTGAGTAGAGTTTATGGTCTACAGATGATAAACAGAGTCTAATTGGGGTCTATCGTCCTCATGTGGTAATTGGGCTCTATGGTCCTCATGTGGTAAGTGGGGTCTGTGGTTCACAGGTGCTAACTGGGGTCTGTAGTTCACAGGTGGTAAGTGGGGTCTATGGTCTACAGGTGATACGTGGAGTCTTTAATCCATAGGTGGTAATTGGGGTATATGGTCTACAGGTGGTAAGTGGGTTCTATGGTCTACAGCTGATGAGTGACATCTTTGGTTCACAAGTGGTGAGTAGAGTCTAAGGTCCAAAGGTAATAAATGGAGTCTTTAATCCACTACTGGTAAGTGGGGTCTATGATTCACAGGTAGTAATAGGGGTCTATGGTCCTCAGGTGGTAAGTGGGGCCTATGGTCTACAGGTGAAAAGAGGTGCCTTTGATCCAGAGGTGGTGAGTGGAATCTATGATCTATAGGTGGTAATTGGGGTCTTTGGTCCACAGTTGGTAAACAGGGTATATGGTCCACATTTGATAAAACAAGGTTTGTAGTCCAAATGTGATGAAATCAAGTCTGTGGTCTACATGTGGATCTATTGGGTCTATGGTTTATATATGTTGCGTTGTGATACAGGATCTATGGTCCACATTTGGTAAAGTTAGTCCTCTGTGGTGGAATGGGGTCCATGGTCCACCTAGGATGAAGTTGGGTCTGTGATCCACATTTGGTAAAGTTGGCCCTTATGTGGTGGAATGGAGTCCACAGTCCACCTTTGATGAAGTTGGGTTTATGGTCCTCATTTGGTAAAGTAGGTCTTGATGTGGTGGAATGGGGTCCATGATCCAACTTGGATGCAGTTGGGTTTATGGTCCTCATTTGGTAAAATTGGCCCTTATGTGGTGGAATGGGGTCCACAGTCCACCTTTGATGAAGTTGGGTCTATGGTCCTCATTTGGTAAAGTTGGTCTTTATGTGGTGGAATGGGGTCCATGAGCCAACTTGGATGAAATTGGGTCTATGGTCCTCATTTGGTAAAGTTGACCCTTATGTGGTGGAATGGAGTCCACGGTCCACCTTTGATGAAGATGGATCTATGATCCATATTTGGTAAAGTTGTCCCTTATGTGGTGAAATGGAGTCCACGGTCCACCTTTGATGAAATTGGGTCTACGGTCCTCATTTGGTAAAGTTGTTCCTTATGTGGTGGAATGGGGTCCATGGTCCACCTTTGGTGAAGTTGAGTCTATGGTCCACATTTGATGAAGTTCAGTCTCAAAAATTATTTTAGTTGATTCATCAAAAGAAGTAACATCAATTTCTATATTTTACAGAGAAAAAGTAAGTGGTGAATGTACAAGAACCACAACCTCTCCAATTTATTGGTGTATTGGTTTTCTCTTGTTTTCGCTCTTGTAGGCTTGGCCACGTTTGCCAGATGCTTGGTTTTGCTCTTGGGGTAAAGCTGTTCCTTTGTCGTTGTCTTTGAACTTTCTTCTCTGGATTATACTGTTTTTCGGGGCGACTTCGACATCAGCAATCGAGGAAACAGGAACAGACGGGGATACATTATTTTCCAGGACACGGAGATTCCCGTGCATTTCATGAATAGGTGGCGGCAGCTGCTCGGAGGATTTCTGAAAAGGATCAAATCGTAATGAGATTAAAATGTGAAAAGTGCATTGAATGGAGCTGTCACCGACATAAAAGCTGCTCCCCCTGTGCCGGGAGACTGGTGCTACAGGATGACTTAACCCTGGAGGTCACCGTGTGGTGAAGCATCGGGGCCGGGTCATCCACGCTGCTTTCATTGGCACACTTATAAAAGAGCAGAAGAAGAATGTCTCCGATGCTTAGACATTTTAATTTCTCTATATATGTATTATTTAGGTCAGAATTCTGTTTTTCTGATACTGATCTCCAGGTCCTCTGCAGAGACAGAGTTATAGGGGTTTTACAAATATGTTTATTTTTATTGCCCATGCGAGTTATCCAGGGTGTTTCCCTTTCTGTGCTTTTTCTGCTCACATAAAAAAATAGAGCCGGGGACGGCCATAATATAAGTGGGAGGAATGCGCTACAGGTTTGCAGCCTGCAAGATAGAATAGAAAATGTAGATTCATCATGCGATATACAGTACAGACCAAAAGTTTGGACACATCTTTTCATCTCTAGAACAACTGTTAAGAGGAGACTTTGTGCAGCAGGCCTTCATGTTTTGATGCCTTCAATGTGAATCTACAATTTTCAGAGTCCTGAAAATAAAAAAAAATCTTTGAATGAGAAGATGTGTCCAAACTTTTGGTCTGTACTGTGTGCGTGTGTGTATATATATATATATATATATATATATATATATATATATAAAAATATATATATAGATATATATATAGATATATATATATATATATATATATATATATATATATATATATGACAAGCAAAAGGGTAACAATGTTTGGAACCTTTGGCTTTCAGGCTCCATATCTCACCATTCACTACAACTTTGAGCGTGAGACGGCCTTCATTTATAGACAATCATCTTGGCTATCCCATACCTAAATGTCACTTGCAACTATTTAATATATGATTAGTTATAGTTATCCTGATTCTTGTCATATCACTGCATTGTTACTGTTTTGCTCATGGTGGTGGAAAAATCTTTTTCTTCCTGTATACTATAAATTACACATTGTTCTCACATTGTTACCCTGTTGATTGTCAGCAGGTTTTTGCTACCTCATTTAATAGCATGAGGTAGGAAAAGAGATCCTGAATCCAATGATGTATCACTTAGATTACTGGCTGCAGCCGTTCTGGCACAATCAGAATTTTTAGATTCAGCCATTAGAGCTGCCCCTGTCCACACCAGGCTCTCTATAGAGATTGTGTATTGACAGTGAGGTGTCTATCACAACAGGGGGCGTGTCAGACTTTGTAGCTCTGCAATGATAAGGATTCCTACTGCTTAAACAAACATAGCAAATAAACAACCATGACAATACAGGTATCCCTGAGTTGTTTTCTGTGTTAACCCTTGCAGCAAGGTGTCTTGAGCTTAACTAGCAAAAACCTGCTGGCAGAATTCTTTTAAAGCTGCTGATCCAGTAAAATGAATTAGTGCAAGTTTATTGTACTGTGTTAATAGTGTTATGTATTTCTTTCTATCTGTGACATTGGGATACCTCACTGGTAAACAAATAAGTGTAATGTACATAAATGTACAAAAAGACTATTTTTTTCCATACAGTGACTTGAAAAAGTATTCATACCCGTGAACTTTTCCACATTTTTTCATGTTATACCCAAAAACGTAAATGTATTCTATTGGGATTTTATGTGATATAACAGCACTAAGTGGCAAGTATTTGTGAAGTGTAAAGAAAATGATACATGATTTTTGAAATATTTAAAATATGATTCAGAAAATTGTGCCGTGCATTTGTATTTGGCCCATCTGATTCCATACTTTGTAGGACCACCTTTCTCTGTCTTTTAGGGTCTCTCCAGCTTTGTACATCTAGAAGTGTCATTTTCCTCCTCTTCTTTGCACACTCTCTCGCTCAGTGAGACTGGATGAAGACGTCTGTGATCGGCAATTTTTCCGACTTGTCACAGATTCTCAGTGGACTTGGATCAGGACTGTGTCTGGACCGTTCACACACAGGAATATGCGCTGCCCCAAACCATCCATTGTGGCTCTGCAGGATGTTTATGGTTTATCTCCTGCTGTAAAGTGAACCTACCCCACAGTCTCAGGTCTTCTACAGCTTCTAGCGGGTTTTCCTCCAGGATTACCCTGTACTTAGCTCTATCCATCTGCCCATCCACTCTGACCAGCTTCCCTGCCCCTGATGAAGAAAAGCCTCCCCACAGCAGGATTCTGCCTCCACCATGCGTGACTGTGGGGAGGGTGTTTTCAGAGTGATGGGTAGTGTTAGTTTTCTTCACCCATATAGTTTTAAAAAAAAGTTCTGCTTTGGTCTCATTTGAGTAGAACACCTTCTCCCACATCCTCGCTGCATCCCCTATATGGCATTTTGCAAACTGCAAACAGAACTTTTCATGTCTTGCTTTCAGAAATGTCTTTCTTCTTGCCACTCTTCCATAAAGGCTAGATTTGTGCAGTATATGACTAATAGTTGTCCGGTGGACCAGTTCTCCCGCCCTGAGCTGTGATCTCTGCAGCTCCTCTGCAGTGACCATGGGCATTTTGGTTTCTTCTCTAATTAGAGCTCTCCTTCTTGGGATGTATCAGTGGACGGCCATGTCTTGGTAGGTTTGCAGTCGTGCCATTCTTCCATTTTTGGATGATGATACAGTGCTCCGTGAGATGTGCAGAACTTGGGCTATTTTTTTTATAACCTAACCCTGCTTTACTCCACAGCCTTGACCTGTCTGGTGTGTTCCTTGGTATTCATGATGTTGTTTGATCCCTAATGTTCTCACACAAACCTCTGAGGCTGTCACAGAACACGTGTAGTTATACTGAGAAGAAATTACACAATTGGGGACTCAATTTACTAATTATGTGACTTTTGGAGGCACACAGGATTTTATTTAGGAGTATGAGATTATAGGGGATTGAATACAAATCCACATCACAATTGACAGATTTATATTTGTAAAATATTTAGAAATATTTAGGAAACCATGTAAAATTTCTTTTACACTTAACAAATACTTGCTACATTTACCGTATTTTTCATTTTTATAAGACGCACCAGATTATAAAACACACCCCAAATTTAGAGATAAAAAAAGGTAAAAAAAAATGTGGTCCGTCTTATACTACATTGTTGTCTTACCAGAAAGGGGCGGCAGCGGAGCGGGGTCCCAGGAGGCAGAGGCAGGGCTGGCAGCGGCGGCGGATCAGTGCTGGCAGCAGCCGGTCAGTGCTGGCAGCAGTGGCAGCGGTAAGTCAATGTTGGCAGCGACAGCGGGTCAATCCTGGCAGCAGCAGGTCAGTGCTGGCGGCGGCGGCAGGTCAGTCCTGACAGCGGCAGGTCAATGCTGGAGGCGGCAGGTCAATGCTGGCAGCGGCAGGTCAATGCTGGCAGCGGGTCAGTGCTGGCAGCGGAAGGTGCGGTGGTTGTGTAGTGCAGCAGTCCAGTGCGGCGATTGCCCCAGTTTGTCTGTGGTCCGGGCTTCAAAGAAATGTCATCCGGAGCGGCGCGTGTGTAGATGGAGCTCTCATCCAAGAGCTACATCTACGCATTTGCTGACTTCGGGTGCCATCATTTGAATCCCTAACTGCGAACAGACTGGGACACTCGCCGCACAGCCACCACAGTCCGCACAGCCAGCCGGCCGGCCGCCTGCCCACCCGTGCAGAGAGGCAGCCAACTACCGACACAAAGAGGCAGCCGCCCGCATGCACCAACAGGCACCCGGCCACCCGCACGCACTGACAGGCACCCGGCCACCCGCACGCACTGACAGGCACCCGGCCACCCGCATGCACCAACAGGCACCCGGCCACCCGCACGCACTGACAGGCACCCGACCACCTCCACGCACTGACAGGCACCCGGCCACCTGCACGCACTGACAGGCACCCGGCCACCCGCACGCACTGACAGGCACCCGGCCGCCCGCACGCACTGACAGGCACCCAGCCACCCGCATGCACCAACAGGCACACGACCACCCGCACGCACTGACAGGCACACGACCACCCGCACGCACTGACAGGCACCCGGCCACCCGCACGCACTGACAGGCACCCGGCCACCCGCACGCACTGACAGGCACCCGGCCGCCCGCACGCACTGACAGGCACCCAGCCACCCGCATGCACCAACAGGCACACGACCACCCGCACGCACTGACAGGCACACGACCACCCGCACGCACTGACAGGCACACGACCACCCGCACGCACTGACAGGCACCCGGCCGCCTGCACGCAGGGCCGCACACACAGCCCCCTGCCAATTTTCCACCTCCCGGTAAGCTATAGTCGGATTTTAAGATGCACCCCTCATTTTCCTCCCGAATTTTTGGGAGGAAAAAGTGCGTCTTATAATCTGAAAAATACGGTGAGTTTGTAGGTGCAGCTTGAAAAAATATAGAAAAGTTCACAGGGTATGAATACTTTTTCAAGACATGGTATGTGACTGTCATATTCGTGCCTTGTACTATATTTGCTGCATTCTATTTTTTCCATCTGTGACAGCTCAAATTTAAATCAATTATAATTAGACCTAATTTCGGTCTGTGGATTATTTTAAGGAAATTTCAGCGTATGCCAAGGTAGTAAAGTTGCGGTTGCCCGGGACTCTCCAGGAATTGCACTTTCAATAAGATAACCCCTTTAATCAGTCTATACATTATTCACAGTCTCCCTTCTGTCTCCATTGAATCTATATTTGTTTATCCCTTTTTTTGTGCTCCTTATCTGGCTTAGCGAATGGAAAATATTACAAGTGGAAATGATGTTGTATCTTCCCTTGTGAGGAGCAGCTGCTACATTATGTGGAGACAATGCTATTGTATCCGATTCTAAATCCGAGGAAACCAGGAAGATGCGAAATGCAAGTTCTGGATGAGATACATTTTCTGTCCTCCGCTCGTCTTCATTGATTTGAATTTCTTACCCAGAGTCAATCAAAAACTCCCTAAAAGTATTAAATGGATTTCTCTAATCTCAAAAACACATTTACATATGACCTAACAGGGTATGTGCGCATTGCAGAGGAGGATCCCCTGCTTTCAGTCTCCCCTGTATTAACTGCAGTAGAGAGTCTCATTTTGGAACCAGTCCATACTACTATTACATGAACGGTCATCTATTTGCATGACCAGATGTAATACCACATCTTACCTGTAGTGGCCACTGTAGGAGAAATAGGATATGGTGCAGCAAGAGTTAAGTACTCTTTCCTCTTTCCAGGTGCAGCTGGTTCGTGACTACTCCCCTCCACCTTAAATAGTCACATGTTCCATCACCTGATGCCAGTTATAGAGATTCATTCTGAACTGACTGCCTTGGAGGAAGGAAGCTTCTGGAGTTCTGGTGTCTGCAGTCTTGGTGTCTGGCTACAGCTTTGAAGTTGAATTCTATACTTTTTGTCTATGTTCCTCTGTCTGTCTACCTTCCCCTGTGTTGGACCATTGTAGCGGTGATGTCTAGCGTTCTCACTGGCCTTGGCACTAGCCAGGGTGAGTGGAGAGACAGATAGGGACTAGGCACAGAACGGCAACAAGGGGAAGGACTCATATAGGGAAGTTAGGTGAGCTCAGGATTTAGACACAGGTTACTGTCAGGAGGTGTCCTGACCCCCGCTTCCTATCATCAGGGCCTTCCTCTACCTTTCCATCCCTGCTGCAACTCTGTGTTGAGCCATGCGCTGGATATCCCCTTGTTACAGGGAGTTTTTAGAGCACCTGCAGGTCTGTCCTGACAAGCTGAGGTCAAAATAATTAGGCTTATCTATATGAAACATCCAATAGAGAGAGTTATAGGCTCTCTGAATGAAAGAGCTTAATTTGAAGCTTGGGAAGTAAAATCTCCAAGAGGGCCCCAACAATCACAAGTTTTTAATAGTATTGGTCTTCTTATACTGGACAAAGTGACCATTGCTTCCACGGTTTCCCCTTTCTCTAATATAGGGGGGTCCTACTCCCCCAAAAAGGAAAAATGAGAGTTTGTCCTGCTAGGCTTTGTCTATGGCCAGCTTATGCTACCAGGCATGCTGGAAAGTTTTTTTTTACATACACAACCACTCCCCACCACCTTAAATAGTCACATGTTCCATCACCTGATGCCGGTTATAGAGATTCATTCTGAACGGACCACCTTGGAGGAAGGAAGCTTCTTGCAGCTGTTTGAGTCATGTTGGCTGCAGCCTTGGTGTCTGGCTGCAGCTGTGAAGTTGAAGTATATCCTTTTTTGTCTATGTTTCCCTATCTGTCTACCTTCCCCTGTGTTTGACTATTGAAGCGGTGACATCTAGTGCACTTACCAGCCTTTGCACTAGCCAGGATGAGTAGAGAGAAAGATAGGGACTAGGCACATGACGGCAACAAGGGGAAGGACTCGTATAGGGATGTTAGGGGAGCTTAGGGTTCAGACACAGGTTACTGTCAGGAGTTGTCATGACCCCCCCATTAGCTATCGTCAGGGCCTTCCTCTCCTTTTCCCTCCTTGTTGCAACTCTGTGTTGTACCGTGCGCTGGACATCCCCTTGTCCAATCATTACAGGGAGTTGTTAGAGCACCCGCAGGTCTGTCCTGACAAGCTGAGTTCAATACAATTAGGCTTATCTATATGAAACATCAAATAGATTTGTAGGCTCTCTGAAAGAAGGGGCTTAATTGGAAGCTTGGGGAGTAAAATCTCCAAGAAGGCCCTAACTATCACAAGTCTGTAATAATATTGGTCTTTTCATACTGGCCAAAGGGACCATTTGGGCCTCCAAGGTTTCCTCTTTTTCTAATATAGGGGGGATCCTACACCCCAAAAGGAAAAATGAGAGTTTGTCCTGCAAGGCTATGTCCATGGCCATATTATGTTACTGGGCATGCTGGAAAGTTTTTTACATACATGACTGTTACATGTCGTGGCTCTCTTATTGCAAGGAATGAGGTGATCCCCCATTCCTTGTCTGCCACGAGCCCTCCTGCTCAGCAGCGCCAAAGGTCTGGGAGACTGCAGGAGTTGCCTTCTCAGAGACACAGCAGAAGGGTGAGCCCTAGTGGTTCTCCCCTTGCAAGGAATGGAGCGGTCTCCCATCCCTTGCCTGCCACGAGCTCTCCTGCTCAGCATCACAGAGGCTCTGGGAGGTTGCGCAGTGTGCAAAGAATAGATGCTCAGGGAAGCAGCAAGACTTCCCATGTCTCTGCACATTGTGAAACCGGGGATCCCGCCTTTATGACCCAGAGGCAGGAAGATGAGCATGTGCTCCACGTGACGTCTTCTGATTCGCTCACTGATATCACACGGCCCGATGACGAGGCTGGTGATGTGCTGAATCCTGACTGGCTGGGCCAGGACGTCACGAATCCTGATTGGGTCACGCCCGTCTCACGCCCGCCCTTGGGTGGAGCTACACCTCCTTAAAAGCTCCCCCTGCCATCATGGCGGCGCGCGACCGTCCTTCTATGTTTGGATGTCTGGCAGCGTGCTGCCACGCCACTGCTTAGGCATTATTGTCTTTTGTGGGCTTTGCCCTTGCTGCTCAGGCAGCACCTAGTTTGCAGGTCTTGCCCCTGCCTTGCTGCTCCGGCAGTATCCCGTTTAGCAGGCTGTGTTCCTGTCCCAGGTGAGCTCCTCGAGTCTCTGTCGGACTCACTTGGTTTCTGAAGCACACGTGCGTGGGCACCTCTGTGCTACCCTCGTGCCATATCCTGTGACTCCCGCTGGCACACGTGTGTAGGCACCTCTGTGCGTCCCCGTGCAACAGGTACACCGTACGAGAAGCCCCGAGCCATACAACCCTCACGGGTTAGTGCGGACCGGTGTACATAGATCGTCTGTGACGTTCCAGACGATCACTAGCAGCAACCCGCTCACTCTTTTCTGACCATAGCAGCGGTCCCTTACACCGCACAGTGGACTTTGACCGGCGGAAGCTGTCCATTTCCCATCTTGGCACGCTTCCCCGGGTCCCCCTCGTAACATTACGGTCGCGCCAAAGGTCTGGCTATGGCGGAAGAGCAGCAGCAGTTGCTGCGTTATGTGCAGCAGTTGGAGTCACGATTGGCAGCAGTGGAGCGGTCTTCCCCCGATAAGGCTGCTCTAGCAACAGTCGCCACCCAGGCGGCTACTCAGGCTGTGGAATTGTGCGGAAGGTCGCCTCGCCTTGCGCTCCCAGAGCGCTTCAGCGGAGACAGCTCTGAGTGCCGTGGTTTCATAAACCAGGTTACCACCTACTTGGAGTTGTCCGCGACTGATTACGCTACTGAGAAGGCGAAGGTAGCCTTCGTCCAGTCCCTGCTCACAGGGAAAGCGCTAAAGTGGTCCACGCCGTTGTGGGAGCGCGGAGATCGGGTGGTGAATCACCTTCCAGTTTATCTTGAGGCTATGAGAAAGGTGTTCCTCGGGCCTCAAGTCACCCACGACTCCGCGCTGCGGCTCCTACGCCTTCGGCAAAGGTCCACTTCAGTCGGGGACTTTGCAGTACAATTCAGGACACTCGCCGCAGAGCTAGACTGGCCAGATAAAGTCCTGGTCCCTGTGTTCTGGGAGGGTCTGGCAGGGTTCGTCAAAGACGCGCTGGCCACGCGTGACGTGCCGACCACCTTAGAGTCCTTGATTCGGCTTGCCTCTCGCATAGACATCCACCACGCGGAGCGGAGGCTCGAGGTCTCTTCGGCACCCACGTCTTCCTGGTCTACAGAGCCTCTGACTTCCCATCCCCACCAGACCGGTCTCCCAGCCAGCTCTATTGACGATTTTGTGGAGCCAATGGAAATCTCCACAGTGGTCTCCTCTACCACAGGTTCTCGGCCGTCGGTCGATTGCTTTACCTGTGGGCAGAGGGGACATGTAGACACCCGATGTTCGAAACCATCGGAAGAAACACAGTGTCTTGTTCCACCTCCAGTCAGCGTGAGGAGGGTCACTTCCGTTTCCCTAGACCAGGTGCCACCTGGTAAGACCCTCATTTCCCCTGACCCACGGAATGATGTGCTGTCATGGGATCATGCCTCCAAAGGCAGGGGTCACTTCAGGGTCGACGGGACCAGAGACCCTGCGGTCAGGCATTATTGGGGGCCGGAGGTAGCCCAGGATGTACAGGAGAATATGCGAGTCTGTACGTCGTATGCGTATAATAAACCGTTCACGCAGAGACCTGCGGGTCTTCTTCACTCTGCGCCATCTTTCGCACCTGGGGACCTAGTGTGGCTGTCTTCTAAACATATCTACCTTCCGGTACAGACAGCCGAGTTCACTCCTAGGTACCTGGGTCCGTTTACAGTAATAGAGCGGGTAACCCCGGCGGTATATCGACTCCAGCTCCCTCCATGCTGGGCTATTTCTAATACTTTTCATGTATCTCTTCTGAAACCCGTACGACCTAAAACCTCGGGGTCTCTGCTGTCCCAGGTTGGCTTCTCGTCCGACGACCCTGAAGTAGCGAAGCTAGTAAGAACAAAAATTGTACAGGGCAAGAGGTACTTCCTCGTGGAGTGGGTCGGTCGTGGCCCGGAGCATAGGTCCTGGGAATTGGAGGAGCATGTCCACGCCCCCGGTTTGGTGGCGGCCTTCAGGCGCAGGCGAGGGGGGGGGGCCCTAGACGGGGGGGTAATGTTACACGTCGTGGCTCTCTTATTGCAAGGAATGAGGTGATCCCCCATTCCTTGTCTGCCACGAGCCCTCCTGCTCAGCAGCGCCAAAGGTCTGGGAGACTGCGCAGTCTGCAAGAGTTGCCTTCTCAGAGACACAGCAGAAGGGTGACACCTAGTGGTTCTCCCCTTGCAAGGAATGGAGCGGTCTCCCATCCCTTGCCTGCCACGAGCTCTCCTGCTCAGCATCACGGAGGCTCTGGGAGGTTGCGCAGTGTGCAAAGAATAGATGCTCAGGGAAGCACCAAGACTTCCCATGTCTCTGCACATTGTGAAACCGGGGATCCCGCCTTTATGACCCAGAGGCAGGAAGATGAGCATGTGCTCCACGTGACGTCTTCTGATTCGCTCACTGATATCACACGGCCCGATGACGAGGCTGGTGATGTGCTGAATCCTGACTGGCTGGGCCAGGACGTCACGAATCCTGATTGGGTCACGCCCGTCTCGCGCCCGCCCTTGGGTGGAGCTACACCTCCTTAAAAGCTCCCCCTGCCATCATGGCGGTGAGCGACCGTCCTTCTATGTTTGGATGTCTGGCAGCGTGCTGCCACGCCACTGCTTAGGCATTATTGTCTTTTGTGGGCTTTGCCCTTGCTGCTCAGGCAGCACCTAGTTTGCAGGTCTTGCCCCTGCCTTGCTGCTCCGGCAGTATCCCGTCTAGCAGGCTGTGTTCCTGTCCCAGGTGAGCTCCTCGAGTCTCTGTCGGACTCACTTGGTTTCTGAAGCACACGTGCGTGGGCACCTCTGTGCTACCCCCGTGCCATATTCCTGTGACTCCCGCTGGCACACGTGTGTAGGCACCTCTGTGCGTCCCCGTGCAACAGGTACACCGTACGAGAAGCCCCGAGCCATACAACCCTCACGGGTTAGGGCGGACCGGTGTACATAGATCGTCTGTGACGTTCCAGACGATCACTAGCAGCAACCCGCTCACTCTTTCCTGACCATAGCAGCGGTCCCTTACACCGCACAGTGGACCTTGACCGGCGGAAGCTGTCCATTTCCCATCTTGGCACGCTTCCCCGGGTCCCCCTCGTAACACATGACCACCTTAAATAGTCACATGTTCCATCACCTGGTGTCGGTTATAGAGATTCATTCTGAACTGATCACCTTGGAGGAAGGAAGTTTCTTGTAGCTGCTGGAGTCCTGTTGTCTGCAGCCTTGGTGTCTGGCTGCAACTTTGGAGTTGAAGTATATCCTTTTTAGTCTATGTTTTCCTGTCACATCTAATGTATTCACTGGCCTTGGAACTAGCCAGGGTGAGTAGAGACAGATAGGGACTAGGCATGTGATGGCGATGAGGGGAAAGACTCGTATAGGGATGTTAGGGGAGCTCAGGGTTCGGACACAGGTTACTGTCAGGAGGTGTCCCAATGCCCAGTCACTATCATCAGGTAGTAAAACATGGTATTGCATGGCGCGATTTCAAATAAATAGTTAACCATGAATGCGGAGTTGTAACGTCACCATTAATGTGTACAGCATCGGACTGGCTACCGGAGGAATCTCCAGTAATGCCAGGCCTGGATTCAGATACCTGCATTGCACTCCGGAGCTCTCACCTGAGCTCCAGTGTGCAGCCTAGACTGTACCGCGAGTGCCGAGTGATTGATTCCCCGGCGCTTGCGGTTCAGTTCATGTCAGCTGCAGACAGGCCGGGGTGATCTCCGGTGCTCTCACCTGAACTCCGGAGATCAGCCCGGCCAGTCTGCAACTGTCATGAACTGAACCACAAGCGCCGGGGAATCAATCACTCGGCGCTCGCGGCACAGTCTAGGCTGCACGCCGGAGCTCAGGTGAGAGCTCCGGAGTGCAGTGCAGGTACCTGAATCCAGGCCTGGCATTACTGGAGATTCCTCCGGTAGCCAGTCCGACGCTGGATGTGGAAGTTGCTCTGCTGAGACCTCCACATTGGAAATTTCTTTCCCCGTTCTCTAATATAGGGGGGTTCTACACCCCAAAAGGAAATATGAGAGTTTGTCCTGCCAGGCTATGTCTATGGCCAGCTTACGTTGCCAGGCATGCTGGGAAGTTTTTTTTTACATACACGGCGGGGGGAATTCTTGTTTTTATGTTGTGATTGCAGTGTGAGCCGCTCTTAATGACTGTAATTATTTTCTGTTCAAAGCACAAAAACAAAAGCAAATTAAAGCAGAATAAGTAACATGGAGAAGACGAAACACAAAGGATGAAGAGTTACGAGAGCGTCATGTGCGCCACTCAGAATTATCGTCGTCTGAGGAAACTAATTGGGTGAAAAAGTAAAAATGCTAAAAATAAGTCGACCCTCCTGTGTTTAGGCCGAACTTGTGCAAATTACTCCAACAGTTGTCAACACAGGAATCTCTCTGTTACTTTCTACATTTCCACTAATGTTTCTGCAATTTCAGTCCTGAAGAAAACAAGAACTGTATTTATAAACTTACTGTTACGAGGGTGCCACGGAGGAGAGTGGTCCCTCCTTTTTCTGGTGTCAGGAGATCACAGCGCAGGGCTTCATACACACTTGCTCAGGTTAATACTGCTGGCTGTGCAGATTCTCCTTTATCCAGCGCTGCTAGGCTTAAGTACATCCTCTGGTCTCCCGAACGCTGAATGAAAGGTATGAGCAGCTGTTCTCTATTGCTAATCACCTCTGCTATAAAGACTTCTCTCCTAGCCCAGGTACTCGCCGGTGATAGTTTCTGCTTAGCTTGCATCTAGATCAATGGTTCCCAAACTCCTGTCCTCGCGACCCTCAACAGCTCATGTTTTCAGGATTTCCTTAGTACTGCACAGGTGATGCCTTGATAATGATTTCATCACCTGTTCATTGCTAAGGAAATGCTGAAAACATGATTTGTTGGGGGCTGGGAGGACAGGCGTTTGGGAACAACTGATCTAGAGGAAACCTGTGAGCTGAGGGCGAGGAAGACTTTCCGAGAATGTATGCTGTGTGCCAGTTGTGTTGCTTTTCTCTTCCTTAGTCCTTTTGGGTTTTTCCCCTCTGGTTATTACCTCTTGTTGTTTGGAGTGCTTTGTATGATCATTTTTTATTTTACCCTTGTCTATCTAATCCTCTCTGTCTCTTTAAGTAAGACTAGCGTTCCCACTACCCTGCGCACTATACAGGACTGAGTCCAGGGAAAGACAGGGATAAGCACGTGAATGGCAACAGGGTGAAAGAACCTATATAGGGACATTAGGGAGTGCAGGAGGTGACCTTGCTACCCTTTCCCTAGCCCCAGGGCCCTCCATTGTATTGTGTACCCTGTGTGTTTTGGTGCTCACCGGGGGTTCCCGTGTACCTGGCAGAACCCCGATAGTCACTGCGTAACACTTACATCTGCTAAATACTGCAAGAAAAAAACACAATAGGCAGCTATCAGCTGAACCATTGTTTGGCCAATTGTTCCCCAATATTCCAACTCCACAATACACAGGAGCATTCGGCCGGGTCCTATGGTCTCTACCTCTGCAGAATCCTCTGGTGGCGGATAATCTCCACAAAAAAGAAAAGATCGGACTCTGAAATTCATCAGGTGTCGGGATGATGTCAGAGAAGCGTCTGGAGGACCCCATAGAAATCAGAGTGTCAGTTGTCAGTCAACGCCGGTGTTATTAGCGGGTTTGGCCAACAATAGATTAATGTATATAGAGCCTAAAGATTGTATGATATGGCCACCTGTGGCAATCAGGGCTCCAGAAAGCAAGAGTGATAGCAATAAGAAAAGACGATTTAATCTTTAAGAATCCCAAATCACCAGATGCAATGAGCTTTTTGCAAAAATGGGATTTATTTGCCCCAAAAAGGTAGGTAATCCAACGGAGAGAAAGAGGTGGAGTATGATAATATGTCCTGGCTGGTGGCACAATAAAATATGTCATAAAATACGTATATTGCTATTCAGAGTACCCATAATGGTGCTTGTGTCATTAGGCTTAGGTCCAAATTCACTGCCAACGAGCAGAAGACAGAGGAAACCCCGACACTCAAAAAAATGGAATGTATCAAAAATAGTCTTCTTTATTTATCAAACATCATAAAATGTAGCAACGAACAATGAGTGATTCGATTAGCGCCACCACTATTTGTCACATTGTAGAAGATTGCATGTGACATCGAGAGCGCAGCGTCTCCAAGATGTCTCGCGGTTATCACATGACATAGTAGAGAAAACGGTAGAGGAAACCACGAGACTTCATATCGTATCCAAGAGTCTTCTTTATTCAGCAAACCCCATAAAAACGAGAGACGTTTCTACTCCATCTTTCTCTTTATCAAGCTTTGTCACTTTGTATGTAAAACGTTTTTTAGGAAGGGATCAGTTTGATTCTGAAACTCGTTGACTTTCATTTTTATAAAATAAAGTACTACATTATCATGATGACTATGGGGATAGCTGGAAACCAAGTTGACCCTCGTTATCCCTAGTCTTAAGGATACCCCTAAAGGTGGGGATGCCTGAGTCTCCTTCGTTGCCCTGCTGCTCAGCAGCCCTAATCTGATATACCCTCCACCAGGGGGAAACTGGATAGGAGTGAGGTTAATCCCACAAAAATAGACTGACAGGTGAAACCAAAACTGTCAAACAGCACAATAAGACAATAAAAGATGAGGAAAACAAGAGCAAGAAGGAAACAAGACAATGGATAAACTTCACAAGTACTCCAGGCAAAAAGCAACACTTTCCAGATAGTCTGGGACACCAAATCACACAACCCAACACAGTATAACCTATAGCTGGCATGGGTAGAAGATTTCATCCAGCATAAATGGGAGGGGAGCAGATGTGATTGGCTTCCTAACAACATGAGATTAAAGGAGCCTAACAGATTAACTTTTGCTAGCCTGACTATGACTGAGCACTCAGCAGGTCGAGTCTGCTGGTGTTGATGCCAGACACTAGAGAAACCATTGGGTGGAGTGTCAGAATCTGCAATCTGAACAGAGGCCACAGCCGCCATGACAGCCGGAGAAGTTCGTGGAAAATTCCATGTGACATGCCTCTCTATGTAGGTCTGACTGTACTTGGAATAGACATTATTATATAACAATTTTGAACACTTCTTCTTTACCCTCATTAACCCCCCGCTTACCAACAAGACATAATTAAAGAAAGGTTTTACATCTTTTATTATATTCTATTTTGTGGCGACATCTAATCGTCTTCTGCTCATTTGGCCTTAATGAAAGACGAAGTCAGACAATGCCGGGGCTGCACAATGCCCCATTGTTCCACTGCAAATTAACTGGAAATATTTGGGAATTTTTATAACACAAAAGGTCATTTTTTGTTCTATAAAGTTCCATTTTGTTTTTCAAAAGTGAAGCCAAAATCTTAATTACTTTTTTTAAGAAGCTCTTCTAAACTATTTCACTCTGCAGGGGATTAGCAAAAGCAGAAAAAATGTGGTATTGGCTTTTATAATGACTCTCACTTGCAGAGCGCATCCTATAATCCGGCATCTGATGATATAGAAATGCTGGACAATCAGAGATTCCAGACTGACACAAAGGGACACAACAAATAGCCCTATGGGGAGGGAACTCTGGAGAAATCACTCATGTGTGGATCCATATTTCCTGCAATAAAAAGGAGACATAGAAATGCTGTGTATATGCCTGATAACAGTGCCAGACACACTGTGCCCAATAACAGTGCCAGACACACTGTGCCCAATAACAGTGCCAGACACACTGTGCCCAATAACAGTGCCAGACACAGGACCCGCTAACAGTGCCAGACACAGTGCCCGATAACAGTGGTCAATATCAGTGCCCAATAATAGTGCCAGACACAGTTCCCAATAACAGTGGTCAATATCAGTGCCCAATAATAGTGCCAGCCACAGTGCCCGATAACAGTGCCAGCCACAGTGCCCGATAACAGTGCCAGACACAGTGCCCGATAACAGTGGTCAATATCAGTGCCCAATAATAGTGCCAGACACAGTTCCCAATAACAGTGGTCAATATCAGTGCCCAATAATAGTGCCCGATAACAGTGCCAGCCACAGTGCCCGATAACAGTGCCAGACAAAGTGCCCGCTAACAGTGCCAGACACACTGTGCCCAATAACAGTGCCAGCCACAGGACCCGCTAACAGTGCCAGACACAGTGCCCGCTAACAGTGGTCAATATCAGTGCCCAATAATAGTGCCCAATAATAGTGCCAGCCACAGTGCCCGATAACAGTGCCAGCCACAGTGCCCGATAACAGTGTCAGACACAGGGCCCGATAACAGTGCCAGAAACAGGGCCCGATAACTGTGCCAGTGACAGTGCCCGATAACAGTGGTCAATATCAGTGCCCAATAACAGTGCCCGATAACAGTGCCAGACACAGTGCCCGATAACAGTGCCAGACACAGTGCCCGATAACAGTGCCAGACACAGTGCCCGATAACAGTGCCAGACAGAGTGCCCGATAACAGTGCTAGACAGAGTGCCCGATAAGAGTGCCAGACACAGTGCCTGATAACAGTGCCAGTCACAGCGCCTGATAACAGTGCCAGCCCCAGTGCCCGATAACAGTGCCAGACACAGTGCCTGATAACAGTGCCAGACACAGTGCCCGATAACAGTGCCAGACACAGTGCCCGATAACAGTGCCAGACACAGTGCCCGATAACAGTGCCAGACACAGTGCCCGATAACAGTACCAGACACAGTGCCCGATAACAGTGCCAGACACAGTGCCTGATAACAGTGCTAGACACAGTGCCTGATAACAGTGCTAGACACAGTGCCCGATAACAGTGCCAGACACAGTGCCCGATAACAGTGCCCGATAACAGTGCCAGACACAGTGCCCGATAACAGTGCCAGACACAGTGCCCGATAACAGTGCCAGACACAGTGCCCGATAACAGTACCAGACACAGTGCCCGATAACAGTGCCAGACACAGTGCCTGATAACAGTGCTAGACACAGTGCCCGATAACAGTGCCAGACACAGTGCCCAATAACAGTGCCCGATAACAGTGCCAGACACAGTGCCCGATAACAGTGCCAGACACAGTGCCCGATAACAGTGCCAGACACAGTGCCCGATAACAGTGCCAGACAGAGTGCCCGATAACAGTGCCAGACAGAGTGCCCGATAACAGTGCCAGACACAGTGCCCGATAACAGTGCCAGTCACAGCGCCTGATAACAGTGTCAGCCACAGTGCCCGATAACAGTGCCAGCCACAGCGCCTGATAACAGTGCCAGTCACAGTGCCTGATAACAGTGCTAGACACAGTGCCCGATAACAGTGCCAGACACAGGGCCCGATAACAGTGCCAGACACAGGGCCCGATAACAGTGCCAGACACAGGGCCCGATAACAGTGCCAGACACAGGGCCCGATAACAGTGCCAGACACAGGGCCCGATAACAGTGCCAGACACAGTGCCCAATAACAGTGCCAGACACAGGGCCCAATAACAGTGCCAGCCACAGTGCCTGATAACAGTGCCAGACACAGTGCCCGATAACAGTGCCAGACACAGTGCCCGATAACAGTGCCAGACACAGTGCCCGATAACAGTGCCAGACACAGTGCCCGATAACAGTGCCAGACACAGGGCCCGATAACAGTGCCAGACACAGGGCCCGATAACAGTGCCAGACACAGGGCCCAATAACAGTGCCAGACACAGGGCCCGATAACAGTGCCAGACACAGTGCCCGATAACAGTGGTCAATATCAGTGCCCAATAATAGTGCCCGATAACAGTGCCAGCCACAATGCCCGATAACAGTGCCAGCCACAGTGCCCGATAACAGTGCCAGCCACAGTGCCCGATAACAGTGCCAGCCACAGTGCCCGATAACAGTGCCAGACACAGTGCCCGATAACAGTGACAGACACAGTGCCTGATAACAGTGCCAGACACAGTGCCCGATAACCGTGCCAGTCACAGCGCCTGATAACAGTGCCAGCCCCAGTGCCCGATAACAGTGCCAGACACAGTGCCTGATAACAGTGCCAGACACAGTGCCTGATATCAGTGCCAGAAACAGTGCCCGATAACAATGTAAGCCACTGTGCCCAATAGTGCCAGCCACAATGCTCCCATAATTATGACACCTCTAGTGCTCCATAATAATGATATCTACAACATCCTCATAATATTAACAGCCATTATGCCACTTAAAGGGGTTTTCTAAGCTCAACAGAACATTCAGAGAAACAAAAGAGAATCTAATCAGCAACTATGCAAACTGCACACTTGTGGACACATGACCATTGATACTGAGAATAAAGGGGAATCGTGACAGCGTGCACATTGCCTACTGTCATGATTCAATAATCTGCAGTCACAATGTCTGTAGAAACCTACAGTCTAGAAAACATTAATATTGGCAACCACAAAGCCCCTAATAAAAGACACAATGTATTTATGTTATTAATAGCCTCATTGCTTTATATTAGTATAAGGTAGTGGACTGATGCTTGCTCGTTCCTTTCCCTGAAGATACCAATCACATTATATAGGGTAGGAGACAGCTAAGCTTTGGGACTAGCCCACAATGGGAGTGGTTAGCTGATAGGGGAAGGGACGGTTCCTTCTGGAAAAGTTAGTGACCTAGTGTGCGATAGATACAGACAGATAGTCTGTAGTTCATTAAGGTCACATGCAGTGGGTGACTTGTGGCGGAAGAAGGAGAGAGAAGACCGGAGTCAAGATAGCGTGATACTTGAGTGTTGACCGACACAAAATGAGAGAGAACATTGAGGCTAGAGACCAGCCTTCAATACACTTCAAGTTCCCTATAGCGCCACTGCTGGGGAAATTAAATATTACATGTATATATTAGAGATGAACAAATCTTTGGAAATTCAAATTTGCCAGGATCCCTGACTTTTCCCAGAAAATTAAATTGTCACTATTCAGATTCCCCCCTCCAAAAAAAATGGCTGCTGCATTCCCTTCCTCAGCTTTTATACAAAGTTTGATGGTCCCTTATGATTGGCTGCGCTGTAGCATGTGATGTGATAGCTGCAAGGCATTATGGGGAAGACCCGGGTCGTGTGAACCTTCTCTGGCTAATACAATCTTCTGCAATATTTGGTGAAATCCTAAAAACTCAACATAATTTCTATCTGCATGGAATCGATTCACTCACATCTAGTACACATGTTGGTTCTTGCTCTTTGTAGCTACTTTCCACTATAATTAATGGAAGGGGTCCTAAATGTGGTCCCACCCTTTAAAACCTCAGAATCCCCTAATTCCCCCCCTTTAAAGTTGGTCCAGAAGTGGCTACATGTTTTTGCCCCTTCACTAGAAGTGTTACATTTCACTGGATAAAATCTTACTTTTAAATAGAACCTTTTAACTTCCCGACACAATGTATCATGCCGCGGAGCAGCAGATTTTCCCGACCGGGCACATTATGTAACACGCTCACATCGGTTAGCCATTCTCTTTGAAGTCGATCCAGCTCTTTCTCATTAATTTGCTGCAAATGATTTGTCTCCTTTTTGTGGCTAGTTTTCACATGTGTAACTCCTTAGCGACCATCATAATCCAAGAAAAATCCTGTAATCCTGGAAAGATTGGTTCCCCCCAAAAACATCAGAATAATAACAAGAACTTTGGATATCTATTGCTCCTACTGTCACCCTATCTCATTGCCACGGGGTGTGAGGGGATAACAGAAGACCAGGGCTTCAAGACTGGCCCTCAGGATAGGGGTCTCTAGCTGTCCCTAATCCTGGAGATACATCTAATGGTGACGATGTCTGGGCCGCCTTCCTCGCCCTGATCTAATACCCTCACTCCCCAATCCCAGGGGAGGACAGGAACAGGAGTGGTGAACTCACACCTATGGACAAACGGGGAAGCCAAAACTCAATCACACAGCTAGCACACATGAAGATATACAGTGCTGGCCAAAAGTATTGGCACCCCTGCAATTCTGTCAGAGAATACTCAGTTTCTTCCTGAAAATGTTTGCAATCACAAATTCTTTGGTATTATTATCTTCATTTATTTTGCTTGCAATGAAAAAACACAAAAGAGAATGAAACAAAAATCAAATCATTAATCATTTCACACAAAACTCCAAAAATGGGCCAGACAAAAGTATTGGCACCCTTAGCTTAATACTTGGTTGCACAACCTTTAGCCAAAATAACTGCGCACAACCGCTTCCGGTAACCATCAATGAGTTTCTTACAATGCTCTGCTGGAATTTTAGACCATTCTTCTTTGGCAAACTGCTCCAGGTCCCTGAGATTTGAAGGGAGCCTTCTCCAAACTGCCATTTTGAGATCTCTCCACAGGTGTTCTATGGGGTTCAGGTCTGGACTCATTGCTGGCCACTTTAGTAGTCTCCAGTGCTTTCTCTCAAACCATTTTCTAGTGCTTTTTAAAGTGTGTTTTGGGTCATTGTCCTGCTGGAAGACCCATGACCTCTGAGGGAGACCCAGCTTTCTCACACTGGGCCCTACATTATGCTGCAACATTTGTTGGTAGGCTTCAGACTTCATAATGTCATGCACACGGTCAAGCAGTCCAGTGCCAGAGGCAGCAAAGCAACCCCAAAACATCAGTGAACCTCCACCATGTTTGACTGTAGGGATTGTGTTCTTTTCTTTGAATGCCTCTTTTTTATTCCTGTAAATTCTATGTTGATGGCTTTTCCCAAAAAGCTGTACTTTTGTCTCATCTGACCAGAGAACATTCTTCCAAAACGTTTTAGGCTTTCTCAGGTAAGTTTTGGCAAACTCCAGCCTGGCTTTTTTATGTCTCGGAGTAAGAAGTGGGGTCTTCCTGGGTATCCTACCATACAGTCCCTTTTCATTGAGACGTCGACGGATAGTACGGGTTGACACTGTTGTACCCTCGGACTGCAGGGCAGCTTGAACTTGTTTGGATGTTAGTCGACGTTCTTTATCCTCCATCCGCACAATCTTGTGATGAAATCTCTCGTCAATTTTTCTTTTCCTTCCACATCTAGGGAGGTTAGCCACAGTGCCATGGGCTTTACACTTCCTGATGACACTGCGCACCGTAGACACAGGAACTTTCAGGTCTTTGGAGATGGACTTGTAGCCTTGAGATTGCTCGTGCTTCCTCACAATTTGGAGTCTCAAGTCCTCAGACAATTCTTTGGTCTTCTTTCTTTTCTCCATGCTCAATGTGGTGCACACAAGGACACAGGACAGAGGTTGAGTCAACTTTAATCCATGTCACCTGGCTGCAAGTGTGATTTATTATTGCCAACGCCTGTTAGGTGCCACAGGTAAGTTACAGGGGCTGTTATTACACAAATTACAGAAGCATCACAGGATTTTTCAAACAGTGCCAATACTTTTGTCCACCCCCTTTTTTATGTTTGGTGTGGAATTATATCCGATTTGGCTTTATGACAATTTTTTTCTTTTTTTTCATTGAAGACAAATTAAATGAAGATAATAATACCAAAGAATGTGTGATTGCAATCATTTTCAGGAAGAAACTGAGTATTATCTGACAGAATTGCAGGGGTGCCAATACTTTTGGCCAGCACTGTAAGACAATACGTGATCAGGAGGAAATAAAGAGCAGGGAAGAAATAATCAGATGACTGGATTAATTCCACAGCACACCAAGCAGAACGCAGGATATCACCAGTTACTGGAACACAACAGCACAAGGACCAGTTTAGCAAAAGCTATAGTCAGCATGGGAAGACAGGCTCCACCATCGTAAAAAGGCAGAGAGAATCCGTAATAGGTCTCCTGCAGCATGTAATCCAAAAGGTAACCAGCAGGCTAGTAGAGATTAACTCCTGCTAGTCCGATCACTAATGAGCACACAGCTGGTCGACGCCCAAGCCTATCTGTGCAACTCAGAAGCGCCTTTGAAAGTAAAGTGTGGAGTGTCACACTCTGTAGTCTGAACAGTGTCTTATGCCACCATGACACTCAGCAAGTTTAGAACCAAACACTGTGTGACAGGCATAAATACAACAACCAAACCATACGCCGCCCTTATACTCCGGTCAGGAGGAGCTGGGAAGCCCCGATACCCATCGCCAGTAGCCCATTAACTACAACATTGGCTGCAGCTAACATACAGTTATCAGATGTGTCTGAGGACCTTTAATTAATACCAAACAGTATTGCAACTTATTATGTACCCAATCGAAGAAACAAAAGCTCACGCCCCACAATGAAACAAAAGAAATTCAAAAACGTTTATTAAGAAAGAAAAAAAAACATTGCTAAAACATTTTCCTTAAAATTGCAACCTCCACCCCCCCAGACATATCAGATGTTTTAAGATTGGGGGAAAGCATGTTTATTTGTTACAAGAGGACACGAGGACACACACAGAACGGAACTGGATCAGATTCTGATTTATTTTGAAAGGTTCTTAATATTTAGAAAGATTTATAAAGAGAAGTTCAAACCTTCAATTCCTCCCAGATGGTTTCCGAGAGATGATTATCAGATCAAAGGAAAGAAACGCATGATATATTTACCATGTACTGCAGAGAACGACCGGAGAACAGAGACGAAGAAGACACAGCTAGAGAGAAAGAAATGTACAATAAAGACATCTAACATCAGGATTGTGAGACCAATAGGCAGTTATAGTAGTTACGGTATATTCTTGTACATAGGGGCAGTATTATAGTAGTTATATTCTTGTACATAGGAGCAGTATTATAGTAGATATATTCTTATACATAGGGGCAGTATTATAGTAGTTATATTCTTGTAAATAGGGGCAGTATTATAGTAGATATATTCTTATACATAGAGGACAGTATTATAGTAGTTATATTCTTGTACATAGAGGCAGTATTATAGTAGTTATATTCTTGTACATAGGAGCAGTATTATAGTAGTTATATTCTTGTACATAGGGGCAGTATTATAGTAGTTATATTCTTGTACATAGGGAGCAGTATTATAGTAGTTATATTCTTGTACATAGGGGCAGTATTATAGTAGTTATAAACTTGTACATAGGGGCCAATATTATAGTAGTTATATTCTTGTACATAGGAGCAGTATTATGGTAGTTATATTCTTGTACATAGGAGCAGTATTATAGTAGTTATATTCTTGTACATAGGGACAGTATTATAGTAGTTATATTCTTGTACATAGGGGGCAGTATTATAGTAGTTACATTCTTGTACATAGGGGCAGTATTATAGTAGTTATATTCTTGTACATAGGGAGCAGTATTATAGTAGTTATATTCTTGTACATAGGGGCAGTATTATAGTAGTTATATTCTTGTACATAGGGGCAGTATTATAGTAGTTATATTCTTGTATATAGGGGCAGTATTATAGTAGTTATATTCTTGTACATAGGGGCAGTATTATAGTAGATATATTCTTGTACATAGGGGCAGTATTATAGTAGTTATATTCTTGTACATAGGGGCAGTATTATAGTAGTAATATTCCTGTACATAGGAGCAGCATTATAGTAGTTATATTCTTGTACATAGGGAGCAGTATTATAGTAGTTATATTCTTGTACATAGGGGGCAGTATTATAGTAGTTATATTCTTGTACATAGGGGGCAGTATTATAGTAGTTATATTCTTGTGTATAGGGGCAGTATTATAGTAGATATATTCTTGTACATAGGGGCAGTATTATTGTACTTATATTCTTGTACATAGGGGCAGTATTATAGTAGTTATATTCTTGTACACAGGGGGCAGTATTATGGCAGTTATATTCTTGTGCATGGGAGCAGTATTATAGTAGTTATATTCTTGTATATAGGGGCAATATTATAGTAGTTATATTCTTGTACATAGGGGCAGTATTATAGCAGTTATATTCTTGTACATAGGAGCAGTATTATAGTAGTTACAGTTAGGTCCAGAAATATTTGGACAGTGGCACAATTTTGGCGAGTTGGGCTCTGCATGCCACCACATTGGATTTAAAATGAAACCTCTACAACAGAATTCAAGTGCAGATTGTAACGTTTAATTTGAAGGTTTGAACAAAAATATCTGATAGAAATTGTAGGAATTGTCACATTTCTTTACAAACACTCCACATTTTAGGAGGTCAAAAGTAATTGGACAAATAAACCAAATCCAAACAAAATATTTTTATTTTCAATATTTTGTTGCGAATCCTTTGGAGGCAATCACTGCCTTAAGTCTGGAACCCATGGACATCGCCAAACGCTGGGTTTCCTCCTTAATGATTTGCCAGGCCTTTACAGCCGCAGCCTTCAGGTCTTGCTTGTTTGTGGGTCTTTCCGTCTTAAGTCTGGATTTGAGCAAGTGAAATGCATGCTCAATTGGGTTAAGATCTGGTGATTGACTTGGCCATTGCAGAATGTTCCACTTTTTTGCACTCATGAACTCCTGGGTAGCTTTGGCTGTGTGCTTGGGGTCATTGTCCATCTGTACTATGAAGCGCCGTCCGATCAACTTTGCAGCATTTGGCTGAATCTGGGCTGAAAGTATATCCCGGTACACTTCAGAATTCATCCGGCTACTCTTGTCTGCTGTTATGTCATCAATAAACACAAGTGACCCAGTGCCATTGAAAGCCATGCATGCCCATGCCATCACGTTGCCTCCACCATGTTTTACAGAGGATGTGGTGTGCCTTGGATCATGTGCCGTTCCCTTTCTTCTCCAAACTTTTTTCTTCCCATCATTCTGGTACAGGTTGATCTTTGTCTCATCTGTCCATAGAATACTTTTCCAGAACTGAGCTGGCTTCATGAGGTGTTTTTCAGCAAATGTAACTCTGGCCTGTCTATTTTTGGAATTGATGAATGGTTTGCATCTAGATGTGAACCCTTTGTATTTACTTTCATGGAGTCTTCTCTTTACTGTTGACTTAGAGACAGATACACCTACTTCACTGAGAGTGTTCTGAACTTCAGTTGATGTTGTGAACGGGTTCTTCTTCACCAAAGAAAGTATGCAGCGATCATCCACCACTGTTGTCATCCGTGGACGCCCAGGCCTTTTTGAGTTCCCAAGCTCACCAGTCAATTCCTTTTTTCTCAGAATGTACCCGACTGTTGATTTTGCTACTCCAAGCATGTCTGCTATCTCTCTGATGGATTTTTTCTTTTTTTTCAGGCTCAGGATGTTCTGCTTCACCTCAATTGAGAGTTCCTTAGACCGCATGTTGTCTGGTCACAGCAACAGCTTCCAAATGCAAAAACACACCTGTAATCAACCCCAGACCTTTTAACTACTTCATTGATTACAGGTTAACGAGGGAGACGCCTTCAGAGTTAATTGCAGCCCTTAGAGTCCCTTGTCCAATTACTTTTGGTCCCTTTAAAAAGAGGAGGCTATGCATTACAGAGCTATGATTCCTAAACCCTTTCTCCGATTTGGATGTGAAAACTCTCATATTGCAGCTGGGAGTGTGCACTTTCAGCCCATATTATATATAGAATTGTATTTCTGAACATGTTTTTGTAAACAGCTAAAATAACAAAACTTGTGTCACTGTCCAAATATTTCTGGACCTAACTGTATATTCCTGTACATAGGGGGCAGTATTATAGTAGTTATATTCTTGTACATAGGGGGCAGTATTATAGTAGTTATATTCTTGTACATAGGGGCAGTATTATAGTAGTTATATTCTTGTACATAGGGGCAGTATTATAGTAGTAATATTCTTGTACATAGGAGCAGCATTATAGTAGTTATATTCTTGTACATAGGGAGCAGTATTATAGTAGTTATATTCTTGTACATAGGGGCAGTATTATAGTAGTTATATTCTTGTGTATAGGGGAAGTATAATACTAGATATATTCTTGTACATAGGGGCAGTATTATTGTAGTTATATTCTTGTACATAGGGGCAGTATTATAGTAGTTATATTCTTGTACACAGGGGGCAGTATTATGGCAGTTATATTCTTGTGCATGGGAGCAGTATTATAGTAGTTATATTCTTGTACATAGGGGGCAGTATTATAGTAGTTATATTCTTGTACATAGGGGCAGTAATATATTAGTTATATTCTTGTGCATGGGAGCAGTATTTTAGTAGTTATATTCTTGTACATAGGGGCAGTATTATAGTAGTTATATTCTTGTACATAGGGGCAGTGTTATAGTAGTTATATTCTTGTACATAGGGGGCAGTATTATAGTAGTTATATTCTTGTACATAGGGGGCAGTATTATAGAAGTTATATTCTTGTACATAGGGGCAGTATTATAGTAGTTATATTCTTGTACATAGGGGCAGTATTATAGTAGTTATATTCTTGTGTATAGGGGGCAGTATTATAGTAGTTATATTCTTGTACATAGGGGCAGTATTATAGTAGTTATATTCTTGTACATACGAGCAGTATTATATTAGTTATATTCTTGTACATAGGGGCAGTATTATAGTAGTTATATTCCTGTACATAGAGGCAGTATTATAGTAGTTATATTCTTGTACATAGGGGCAGTATTATAGTAGTTATATTCTTGTACATAGGGGGCAGTATTATAGTAGTTATATTCTTGTACATAGGGGGCAGTAGTATAGTAGTGATATTCTTGTACATAGGGGGCAGTATTATAGTAGTTATATTCTTGTACATATGAGCAGTATTATAGTAGTTATATTCTTGTACATAGGGGGCAGTATTATAGTAGTTATATTCTTGTACATAGGGGCAGTATTATAGTAGTTATATTCTTGTACATAGGGGCAGTATTATAGTAGTTATATTCTTGTGTATAGGGGGCAGTATTATAGTAGTTATATTCTTGTACATAGGGGCAGTATTATAGTAGTTATATTATTGTACATACGAGCAGTATTATATTAGTTATATTCTTGTACATAGGGGCAGTATTATAGTAGTTATATTCCTGTACATAGAGGCAGTATTATAGTAGTTATATTATTGTACATAGGGGCAGTATTATAGTAGTTATATTCTTGTACATAGGGGCAGTATTATAGTAGTTATATTCTTGTACACAGGGGCAGTATTATAGTAGTTATATTCTTGTGTATAGGGGGCAGTATTATAGTAGTTATATTATTGTACATAGGGGCAGTATTATAGTAGTTATATTCTTGTACATAGGGGCAGTATTATAGTAGTTATATTCTTGTGTATAGGGGGCAGTATTATAGTAGTTATATTCTTGTACATAGGGGCAGTATTATAGTAGTTATATTCCTGTACATAGAGGCAGTATTATAGTAGTTATATTATTGTACATAGGGGCAGTATTATAGTAGTTATATTCTTGTACATAGGGGCAGTATTATAGTAGTTATATTCTTGTACATAGGGGCAGTATTATAGTAGTTATATTCTTGTGTATAGGGGGCAGTATTATGGTAGTTATATTATTGTACATAGGGGCAGTATTATAGTAGTTATATTCTTGTACATAGGGGCAGTATTATAGTAGTTATATTCTTGTGTATAGGGGGCAGTATTATAGTAGTTATATTCTTGTACATAGGGGCAGTATTATAGTAGTGATATTCTTGTACATAGGGGGCAGTATTATAGTAGTTATATTCTTGTACATATGAGCAGTATTATAGTAGTTATATTCTTGTACATATGAGCAGTATTATAGTAGTTATATTCTTGTACATAGGGGGCAGTATTATAGTAGTTATATTCTTGTACATAGGGGGCAGTTTTATAGTAGTTATATTCTTGTACATAGGGGGCAGTAGTATAGTAGTTATATTCTTGTACATAGGGGGCAGTATTATAGTAGTTATATTCTTGTACATATGAGCAGTATTATAGTAGTTATATTCTTGTACATAGGGGGCAGTATTATAGTAGTTATATTCTTGTACATAGGGGGCAGTATTATGGTAGTTGTAATATAACCAAAAAGACGAAAGCAGCACAACATGATCTGTTGTTCCTATGTATTCTAAAAAAAAAAAAAAAAAAAAAAAGCAAACAAGGAACAATACTTCAGAAAACTATGAAGTCACCTATTTTTTCACCCTGTGACATTTTGGCTCTCTGCCGTTTCAGGCTGATTTTCCCAGTTACAGAATTGAATTGTTGCTGACTTTGCTTAATCTCTGCAAACAGACGACTTCACACGAATGTCATGAACCTTCTGTTTTCTTTGTATCTCCTTCTACGATTTCTTCTTTCTTCCTTGTTATTTTCCCATGGTACTCTTTGTTTTCCTACATAACTGACATAGCACCTTACATACCTGAGAAATCCTGTAACATGAACAAAGCCTGAGATCTTAGAAAACATAGCATTGTAAAAAAAAAAAAATCTGAATTAGGGATGAGCGAACCCAAATTGTAAATTTCAGGGATTCACCAGAGACCTAGTGTCCGGGAATCAAACAAGGACTTTTGATGGACATTCGTGTCCATGTTCGTTGTTCTGTTTGGATGCTGAATAAAGTTTGTTGATAGGATGCAGTGAAATCAATAAACAAGCTTTTCGGTATGGGGAAGATGCCTGTACACCGCTGTTAACAAATTACATTAAAAAAAAGGATAAGGGGTCCTCACTATTTTTATAACCAGCCAATGGTAAAGCAGATAGCTGGGGGCTGGTATTATCAGACTGGGAAGGTCCAAAACAGTCCAAAACAGACTGAAATTCCAAACTTGATTTCAAAATATACTGGAATTAAGTGCTGGAATGAAGATCTCAATAAAATTTAGGTAATCCAAACTCTATGTACAAGCGGGAGGCAAAATGTAAAGTAATCGTCCCCACTAGTCTCTAATCCAGGAAGTCTAACTTCTCAGTGTTATATTGATTTGGTCTTGGAACCAGTGTTGCGGCCATTTCTCCAAAGTGTCCCAAGTCTTGTCTCCCATGGCTGCAACATCTCGGGACTTGTCTCCCATGGCTGCAACATCTCTGGACTTGTCTCCCATGGCTGCAACATCTCTGGACTTGTCTGCCATGGCTACAGCATCTCTGGACTTGTCTCCCATGGCTGCAACATCTCTGGACTTGTCTCCCATGGCTGCAACATCTCTGGACTTGTCTCCCATGGCTGCAACATCTCTGGACTTGTCTTCCATGGCTGCAACATCTCTGGACTTGTCTCCCATGGCTGCAACATCTCTGGACTTGTCTCTCATGGCTGCAACATCTCTGGACTTGTCACTCATGGCTGCAACATCTCTGGACTTGTCTCTCATGGCTGCAACATCTCTGAACTTATCTCTCATGGCTGCAACATCTCTGGACTTGTCTCCCATGGCTGCAACATCTCTGGACTTGTCTCTCATGGCTGCAACATCTCTGGACTTGTCTGCCATGGCTACAGCATCTCCAGACTTGCCTCTCATGGCTGTGGCATCTCCAGACTTGTCTCTCATGGCTGCAGCATCTCCAGACTTGTCTCCCATGGCTGCAGCATCTCCGGACTTGTCTCTCATGGCTGCAGCATCTCCAGACTTGTCTGCCATGGCTGCAGCATCTTTGGACTTGTCTCCCATGGCTGCAGCATCTCCAGACTTGTCTCCCATGGCTGCAGCAACTCCAGACTTGTCTGCCATGGCTGCAGCATCTTTGGACTTGTCTCTCATGGCTGCAGCATCTCCAGACTTGTCTCCCATGGCTGCAGCATCTTCGGACTTGTCTCTCGTGGCTGCAGCGTCTCTGGACTGTCTCCACAGAGCACTTCTGGGACATCATTGGTCATTGATTAGATAGGAGCTGCAAGCAATGGACCTTGATGATTTTTCCAAGTGCAATCAATGGCAGAACCTTCCTCAGACATCCATTAATAACCTCAGTGATTGAAACCGAGGTTGAAAGTGCCGGGGATTTCTGTACATGACACTCATATTCCAGAGTGAATAAATACAGATGTTTTCAAAAATGTGTTCCCATTTGTTCATCGTTTTCACAGTATTGTGTCTATCCATCCTTTGATTTCTATAATTCCACAACTTTTCCTTATTGGTGTTGGAATTTCAATATTGAGTAGTATATACAGTGTGTCCACCCATATCCTGTCCACCACCATTGACTTGAGAACTGCGGTAGCTATAGACATAAAAGTGGTGTCTAGGTATAGTAAAGTAGCCATGGTGGAAAACAACGGAGTTAGCATTTTTATCTCGAAAACGGAACAAGATAGAGAAAAAAAGTGAATTACAAAGTTGTAGGGCATCATCAATTCAATACGAATCGACACCTTGCATACAGAAATGCTATGATTAGAATGTGTAACACTCACAAGGCTGCGGACGTGAAGCGATACCTCATGGAGACCTGCCTATAGCCGCCGCCGTTCTCAAGTTAATGGTGGTGGACAGGATATGGGTGGACACACTGTATATAGGTGCGGTGTATACAGGATATGGGTGGACATACTGTATATAGGTGCAGTGTATACAGGATATGTGTGGACACACTGTATATAGGTGCGGTGTATACAGGATATGGGTGGACACACTGTATATAGGTGCGGTGTATACAGGATATGGGTGGACACACTGTATATAGGTGCGGTGTATACAGGATATGGGTGGACACACTGTATATAGGTGCGGTGTATACAGGATATGGGTGGACACACTGTATAGTTACCAAACCCTCAGATCTTGATGATTCTGATGGAAATGTCTCAATCCCGGTGTGGCAAATATTCTTCATTTTCTAGGATCTATAGAATGGATGTTATATATAACTTGAAGGTGGCCCGATTCTACGCATCGGGTATTCTAGAATTTACGTATTGTGTAGTTAATGTATGATTTTTGTTATATATATATAGATGTTGTTGTGTGTAGTTACCAAGTGTTTGTGTAGGGGCTGTACATGTTCTGGGTGTTGTCTGGGTGTGGCGGGGGTGAGAGCGGTGTTGTTTGTGTGTTGCGTTGTTTGTAGAGCGCTGTGTGACTGTAGCATTGTGTGTGTGTGTTGCGCGGTTTGTGTGGGTGTGGGGTGCGTGTGTGTGTTTTAAGGGGAGGTATGTTTTGTGCAATGTATGTGTGTTGCGCGGTATGTGCGTATATTTGTGTATGCTGCGGTGTTTGTGTGTTGGGTGTTGTGTGTGTGTGCGGCGTTGTCTGTGTTTGTGGGTGTCTGTGTAGGGCAGTGTTTGTGGTTCCCAGTGTGTGTGTTGTGTGTTGTGCGGTGCGCGTGTGGCGGTGTGTGTGTGTTTTGGGGGGAGGTGTGCACCCCCATCGTGCTCCATCCTCTATGCTGCTCACCCCCCATCGTGCTCCATCTTCCATGCTGCGCACCCCCCATCGTGCTCCATCCCCCATGCTGCCCACCCCCATCGTGCTCCATCCCCCATGCTGCGCACCCCCCATCGTGCTCCATCCCCCATGCTGCGCACCCCCCATCGTGCTCCATCCCCCATGCTGCGCACCCCCCATCGTGCTCCATCCCCCATGCTGCGCACTCCCCATCGTGCTCCATCCCCCATGCTGCGCACTCCCCATCGTGCTCCATCCTCCATGCTGCGCACTGCCCATCGTGCTCCATCCCCCATGCTGCGCACCCCCCATCGTGCTCCATCCCCCATGCTGCGCACCCCCCATCGTGCTCCATCCCCCATGCTGCGCACCCCCCATCGTGCTCCATCCCCCATGCTGCGCACCCCCCATCGTGCTCCATCCCCCATGCTGCACACTCCCCATTGTGCTCCATCCCCCATGCTGCGCACTCCCCATCGTGCTACATCCCCCATGCTGCGCACCCCCCATCGTGCTACATCGACCATGCTGCGCACTCCCCATCGTGCTACATCCCCCATGCTGCGCACCCCCTATCGTGCTCCATCCCCCATGCTGCGCACCCCATCGTGCTCCATCCCCCATGCTGCGCACTCCCCATCGTGCTCCATCCCCCATGCTGCGCACTCCCCATCGTGCTCCATCCCCCATGCTATAATAGTTCTCCTATTATACTCAGAGAGGAGTATAATAGGAGGACTATAATAGGAGGAGTAGTCCTGGGGGGAGAGGAGTATAATGCCGGCTCCCTGCACATGTGTACCGGGAGCCGGTGTACACTGGTAACTATGATACACATCGGGTAACCAAGGGACCTTAGTTACCCGATGTGTATAATGGTTACCAGCGTTCACCGGCTCCGTCAAGATCCCAGCATCGCAAGGTTATGTCTGGCGATGCGTGCGGAGGGCCGGGGCGAGCGGTCAATCCATGCGGAGGGCTGGGTCAGGCCGAGGCGAGCGACCAATCCGTGGGGGGCGGGGCCAGGCCAAGCCCAGCAGCGACCAATCCGTGGGGGGGGGGCCAGGCCGAGCCTAGCGGCCAATCAGACGGTTGTCACTGTAATGATGTCGCGGGCGGGGAGGAGGGTGTCAGCACTGCGCTCCCCCCTCTGCTCGGGTCCGGCTGCTGCTGCTCAGTGGTGGCTCGAGCGGTGGGCCGGATCCCGGGGGTCTCGAGCGGCGCTCCTCGCCCGTGAGTGAAAGGGGGTTGTTGGGTGTGGGGATTGTTTATTGTCCGTGACGCCACCCACGGTTGTGGTGATTTCACCACTGCTGCTCGGTGTGGGGATCCCGGGAGTGATGGTGGGGGAGCAGCTAGTTGTTGTGTTGCCCCAGCGTGGGTAGGGGTTGGTGATCCCGGGGCCCGGTGATGAGGTGGGAGATGCAGGGCCTGGTGAGCGCAGGGACGCGGGGGCAGCGCTGTGCCTTGCGGCACTGTGGTACTCACTCAGCCTGAGACGTTGACACAGTTTTACGGTAAACCACACGGCTGGTAGGACGGTCCCACAGACGGCTGCACTTGCTCTCCCAGTAGGTGACGGTGATGTCCCTTTTCCTTGCACCTTTGTTTCTGTGTTGGTTGCGATGGGTCCCCACCGGTAACCCGCTCCCCGGCTTCAAGCTGGACCGGAGGAGCTCTACTCTTTGCCCGCAGGCGCTGGCCCTCAGAAACTGGTGCCCTGGCGGTGGCGGTGTTTCTACTACAATGGTTGGGCTGTTGCCTTCAATCGGGACTTGGTTGTTGGGGGATCTGCGTGCCCTTCACTGACGGATTTGGCAAATTCTGGCGACTCCAAGCCTTGCCGGGGTCCGAGAGGCCCCTGCCCTGGTGCTGACTGTCCTTTGGTACACTGCTCCAGACCGCCGGGCACACAGCCTACGGGGTCCTTCCAGGAACTTCCAAACGGTCCCCCTCCAGACAGTCACCACCGTTGCTGACCTTGCTGACCCTGTCCTGCACACAGTTGGACTCACTTCAGGCTTTCTTTCTGTCTCTTTTCACTTTCCTTCAACTTCTCCTACTCCTCCTTTACCACTTCCACTTCCTTTCACTTTCACCTCCTAAACTGCACTTCACTCTAGCCCTGCCTGGGCTCCACTCTCTTCTTGTCCCTCGCTGGACTCACTGGTTTCTCCCGCCTCCAGAGCTGTGATCTCCTCGGTGGGCGGAGCCAACCGCCTGGCCCACCCCCTGGTGTGAACATCAGCCCCTGGAGGAAGGCAACAAGGATTTTTGGTTAGCTTTGATGTGCCTAACTGGGGTGTAGGGTGTGTTGGTGCAATGACCTGTGACCCTTGGCTTGCCCAGGGCGTCACAATGACACTCACCGTGACACAATTTTGGAGCAAGACAGACAGACAGACAGACAGACAGAATAAGGCAATTATATATATAGATAGTGAGACAACCACTTTAAGTGTGGATTATTTTTGGTTTTCCCGGGGGGGGGGGGTAGAAATGATCTGATGAAATTTGGTTCCCAGAATTGTGCAGATTTCGGGGCTTGTGATAAATGTAATTCCCAGCGTTAAAGTGATAACAGAGAGTTGTTAGTTCCATCCTCCTGCAGCACAATGGGTGGAAATCTGCCCTTCAGAGCTGCACTCACAGCATTGTGTATCCTGCGTGGAAAGTTCGGTGTTATCTGTTGTGTGTGGCAATATCCGCGGAGCTGGTGAAAAGCAAATCTTGTGCCCGGAGCGCCGTGCCCTCATTCTTGTATCGCTGAGATGAATGTTTACCATTGGATGCGCGGCATACACAGCGCCGTCTATTCTTCTGGAAATCCGCCAAGAAAACTGCCGTCTGAGCGGGCGCGGAGCTCGGGAGAAGGCGCCACAGGTGGCCATTATGTGGACTGTAATCAGGCATCAGTAAATCCTCCGTGCGGCTGAGGCCCCTCCATCTGCTCCATCAATTAACGCCGCTATTTCTTTGGAGGGAAAGGAAAATCCTCAGAATTTATGCATTTTCTGTCTCCTGCCAGGCCCGATCCGAAACATGAACAACATTGACATAATTACTGGCCATTCACATGAAAGGCTCCTAACGATGCCGCCATGCGTGCCTGACCTGTGTGACATACTCAGGGTGCAGATGGGCAGGGGGGATCACAGGCTTGGGGGCTCGCTCAAAAAGCTGAGCATTGTATAGAGAATATATTACAGTGTAAAGTAATGTAGCACAGAAAGCACTAAACTTACATACAATGCTAAAAGAAAACCGCTATACAGTGTTCAAATAATACAGCCATACAGTGCCCAAAAAATACCAACATAGAGTGTACAAATAATACTGTCATACAGTGCCCAAAAATACTGTCATACAGTGCCCAAAAATACCCCCATAGTGTCCAAATAATACTGCCATACAATACCCAAAAACTACCACCATAGAGTGTCCAAATAATCCTGCCATACAGTGCCCAAAAAAACTGTCATACAGTGCCCAAAAATACCCCCATAGAGTGTCCAAATAATACTGCCATACAGTGCCCAAATAATACTGTCATACAGTGCCCAAAAATACCCCCATAGAGTGTCCAAATAATACTGCCATACAATACCCAAAAACTACCACCATAGAGTGTCCAAATAATCCTGCCATACAGTGCCCAAAAATACTGTCATACAGTGCCCAAAAATACCCCCATAGAGTGTCCAAATAATACTGCCATACAGTGCCCAAATAATAGTCATACAGTGCCCAAAAATACCCCCATAAAGTGTTCAAATAATACTGCCATACATTGCCCAAAAAATATTGTCATACAGTGCCCAAAAATACCCCCATAGAGTGTCCAAATAATACTGCCATACAATGCCCCAAAACTACCACCATAGAGTGTCCAAATAATCCTGTCATACAGTGCCCAAAAATACTCCCATGGAGTGTTGAAATCAAATTCAATATCCTTCGGACACTAATCAGTGAGTGTGATTTCCACCATTGCCAGCTAGACAAGGATGTGGAGTAATGGCGTCCTGTCAATGGTATGAATGGGTTCTTTCAACCGATCTCTTCCTAATTCCAGTCTCAGAACCAGTCCTGAATCAATGAAATTAGCTGCATCAATGTAAGAGAATTGTCACGATTCACCTTTGGCTTTGCTCCTTGCAGTCCATTGGGTTTTGTCTATTGCTCGGTTGTTTGTATTCCCCGGGTCCTTGCCGGTGGGCGGGGCTTTTTTGGTGCCTTGTTCCGGTAATCGCCTTGCTTTATCTTTGGGCTGTTTCACTTCACCAGTCATAGATCCTGCTCCTCAGTGTGCACTTCTGGCTCCCGTGAGTTTGTTCTGATCCTCGTAGCGCTACCCTGACTCCTCTCCCTGTCCACCGCGCTGTCCGTCTTGTCTGTACTTCCTGACCCTCTGCTTGTCTTGTTCTCTCAGTCCCGCTTTCCTCCTTTTGTGCTGACGTTCCCCTTCGGCTTCTGACCCCGGCTTGCTCTGTGACTACAGTTCTGCTCCCCATCTGTATCTGACGTTACCTCCCGGCTACCGACCTTAGGCTTCCATGTGACTTCGGCTCTTCTTCCTTCTTTGCACTGACGTGACCTCCCAGCTCTGACTCCTGACTCTTGGTGTGTACGACCATTCTGTACTAGTGACATCTAGTGGGCACATGCTGCATTATACCTAGGAGCTCTACATCTCTCCTGTGTACCTGCGCCCCCTGGTGGCAGCATTACAGAATGCTGATAATAACCGATTTTGGAAAAGTAGTTTCACATTCAGCAGTAATTTATCTAAAGGGTACCTGTAAGGTGACCTAATTGATATTATAAATAATAATAATAATAATAATAATCATCAAGACTAAGGGGTACTTTGCACGTTGCGACATCGCTAGCATCGGCTAGGGATGCGGAGCGCGATAGTCCCCGCCCCCGTCGCACATGCGATATCTTGTGATAGCTGCCGTAGCGAACATTATGGCTACAGCAGCTTCACACGCACATACCTGCCCTGCGACGTCGCTCTGGCCGGCAACCCGCCTCCTTCCTAAGGGGGCGGGTCGTGCGGCGTCACAGCGAGGTCACACGGCAGGCGGCCAATAGAAGTGGAGGGGCGGAGATGAGCGGGACTAAAACATCCCGTCCACCTCTTCCTTCCGCATTGCCGGTGGAGGCCGGTAAGGAGATGTTCCTCGCTCCTGCGGCTTCATACACAGCGATGTGCGCTGCTGCAGGAACGAGGAACAACATCGTATCTCCTATTGGTGCGACATTATGAAAATGACCGACGCTACACAGATCACCGATTTACGACGCTTTTGCGATCGTTTATCGGCGCATCTAGGCTTTACACGTTGCGACGTCGTTACCGGCGCCGGATCTGCGTCACTTTCGATTTGACCCTGACGATATCGCAGTAGTGATGTCGCAACGTGCAAAGTACCCCTTAGGGATTTCCCGACAACTTGCTTGTCTGAGGGCATAATGAGCAGTCCTTAAGGAAATGTCCAGCGCGGCCACAATTGAGGCAGAGTCCAAGATCGCGTCAATGTCTCTTCTTAATGACCCTTGAGATGGCTGCTCCCACTGCAATAGGTTCTGCCTCAGGTAAGTGGACGGAACCGGGAAAAATGACTGAAAACTCCTGTTATACATTACGTCTCTTCCAACTTCTTTGATCCAAACAAATAACCTGAGTGCATGGCCTCCCCCAAGGAACAAGGTGGAGTGTGCAGAGCCAGATCCTCTTTAAGAGTATCCAAAAAGCCTGAGAGCTGCATCATTTCACAGAACTTCAGAGGATCATTGCCAAATCTTGGACCTATAGCCCTTAGTGGTGCTGCCCCCCTACGTCAGGTTCATGATCTTGGGCTCTGCAACCTGGACCCTGTCCGGTTCATCATAGATCGTCCCTAATGTGTCAAAAAAGACTGTTTTGGGGCTAGTTAAAGCAAAGAAAATACCCAAGTCTGAGGGCCCCCACTCAATGGGAACATGTTTAATCGCACCCGCTGGAACCCATTCCCTGAGGATTGGGATCGAAAAGCAAAAAATAGTTTAAAGCGCTTCCTGAAAGCTCTAAACTGGTCTTTCCCCATGAAAATGTATCAGGAAGTGGCACCAGAGGTTTGCAAGAAACCAATTGCACGCAAGAAGGTAATAACTACAATCAGTAGTGGAGAACCATAGGACGCACACTTAGTACTAGACAACTGACTATGGGGATTCTAGCTTCCGGTCTTTCACGGCCAGATCCTGAACAATCTGGGTCAGATTCGCAGAGAGTATGCACTGGATCCATAGGTTGGGAAAAAAACATATGAGGCCAGTCGTAATGTGACGCTAGTCACTAATGACAAATTGGGAGGCAGGGAAGTCGGAAAATCCAGGACCAGATACCAGGAGAGCAAGTCAAGGGTTAAGGGGATAGACAGAGGCATAGTCAAGTCATGGTCCGGAATCAGAATACCTGGATGATAGTGGATCTGTGATGTCTGCCTGGGACGACAGACTCCGGGTGGCTGTCACGGACAGACTAGAGGCTAGCCACCCATTCAGTAAGATCTCAAAAACCCCGAAACCCTTTAACCCCTGTACAGGGATCTGGAATTACAACAAGGTCCAGGAGATCTCTGCCTATGGAAGGCTGCAATCCAGGAAAGAGTAGTCGTCAGGCAGGGTCCAAACCAGGAGGCAAAAAAAGGGACAAAAATCGGCAGTCAAGAGGGTGGTCAGGCAATCAGGCTAAGGTCAAACCGGAGATGGCAGCAAAGTACAAAACACGGCAGGCAGGAGAGTAGTCAGATCAGGCAGAGGTCAAAACACGGGGATCAGAAGTTCAGGAGCAGGGTGCGAACCAGAAACAAGTATTCCGCAAGACTATATCTGGCGATGACCAGAAGACAGGAGGGAGAATAAGAAGGGTGTGGTGCATTTTCATTGGCCGTAGCTGAAAGGTGGTAACTTCAGCTGAAACATACACGCCACCACAGTCAGCCAGTGGTACTGCAGGTCCCAGGGAAACCCAACTTAGTGGATGGGCGGAGCCTGCGCTCACCAGAGCCACGGGCACTGACTCATCCCCTATCACCAACATTGCCCGCGGCGCCTGGTGACCGGAGCAGAAGTCGCAGGAGTTAGACTCTGCTGGAGACGTTACAGGATCTGAGCAAAGGACCAAAACAAAAGGAAGGTCAGATGAGGTCCAAGGTCGGACTGCAATAGATCAGGACACAGAGTGCAGATCAGCTAAGCCAACAAGAACCACTGAGCAGAATGCTAAGACTGGCAGTGATCTGGGACTAACTGCTCAGCTAAGTAGCTGGGCAATCACACAGAACAGAGAATAACTTAAGAAACCCAGCACCTTCCGGTGGACGACTGAGGTGTCACTCAACACATCGCCAGCTCAGCACACTTCAACACCAGATTGGATGACTGAGCTGTCACTCAACACACAGCCAGCTCAGCACACCCCAACACCAGATGGGATGATTGAACTGTCACTCAACACACAGCCAGCTCAGCACACCCCAACACCAGATTGGATGACTGAGCTGTCACTCAACACACCGCCAGCTCAGCACACCCCAACACCAGATTGGATGACTGAGCTGTCACTCAACACACTGCCAGCTCAGCACACCCCAACACCAGATGAGATGATTGAGCTCTCACTCAACACACCGCCAGCTCAGAACACCCCAACACCAGATGAGATGATTGAGCTCTCACTCAACACACCGCCAGCTCAGAACACCCCAACACAAGATTGGATGACTGAGCTGTCACTCAACACACCACCAGCTCAGAACACCCCAACACCAGATGAGATGATTGAGCTCTCACTCAACACACTGCCAGCTCAGAACACCCCAACACCAGATTGGATGACTGAGCTGTCACTCCACACACCACCAGCTCAGAACACCCCAACACCAGATGAGATGATTGAGCTGTCACTCCACACACCGCCAGCTCAGCACACCCCAACACCAGATTGGATGACTGAGCTGTCACTCAACACACCACCAGCTCAGAACACCCCAACACCAGATTGGATGACTGAGCTGTCACTCAACACACCACCAGCTCAGAACACCCCAACACCAGATTGGATGACTGAGCTGTCACTCAACACACCACCAGCTCAGAACACGCCAACACCAGATTGGATGACTGAGCTGTCACTCAACACACCACCAGCTCAGAACACCCCAACACCAGATTGGATGACTGAGCTGTCACTCAACACACCACCAGCTCAGAACACCCCAACACCAGATGAGATGATTGAGCTGTCACTCCACACACCGCCAGCTCAGCACACCCCAACACCAGATTGGATGACTGAGCTGTCACTCAACACACCGCCAGCTCAGCACACCCCAACACCAGATGGGATCATTGAGCTGTCACTCAACACAACACCAGCTCAGAACACCCCAACATTAGATGGGATGATTGAGCTGTCACTCACTAAACTGACCGGTCAGCATGTCCTGACTCCATAGTGCAGCAAACAGTCACTTCTTGAGTCCAAGATGCCAAGATTCTTGAATCCAAGAGTGGAGGAATCATCGTGAAAATCACCAAAAGTTTGATGGAAGTTGTCCCAGCAGAATAGACCCAGTGTCTCCCGGTGGTAAGTGGTCAACCATGGCCGGCCACATCTGTGCCAGTGCTGGGATTATAGGAATCTCGTACTGGTTTACATGTGTAATCTGCTTATGGTGTTTGGAAGCGGCTCAGTCATCCAGCAGATGATGGAAAGCAGCTTTTCGACTGTCAATGAAGCAACATCCAAAGGAGAACGCACTAAGAAGTCAAAATTACAGCTCCACAGATGAACAGTCTATCCAAAAGAAGATAATACTGTCCATATTTCTGGCTTCCACTTGTTATTATTTACCGTTCATGATTTCTTTATGAGTTATAAACCTCCGCACATCACATCAATTACAGACCGGTAAGAAAATCAAATTCAATTTACGAACCACACAAGGCGTCTAACAAAGAAATAACAATCAAACATCTCTCCATAAACGCTCAGTGACCGACTGTCTGAGGAGATTAGCGGAGACTCTGTATCAAATATAGCCGTCCATTATCCGAGAAAATTACACAGGAATATTCTATTTCATGATGATGATTAGCCTGAAGGTTGTCAGCGATGACTAAGTGCCCCGAGCAATAATATATTACTAATATATCACTGGGTCATAGCTAAAAGGGTTAACACTGAATCCATTGTGCAAGAATAAACGTGCTATAATACTGCTCCTATGTACAATAATATAACTACAATAATACTGCTCCTATGTACAAGAATATAACTACTGTAATACTGCCCCTATGTACAAGAATATAACTACTATAATACTGCCTCTATGTACAAGAATATAACTACTATAATACTGCTCCTATGTACAAGAATATAACTACTATAATAGTGCCCCTATATACAAGAATATAACTACTATAATAGTGCCCCTATATACAAGAATATAACTACTATAATACTGCTCCTATGTACAAGAATATAACTACTATAATACTGCTCCTATGTACAAGAATATAACTACTATAATACTGATGCTATGTACAAGAATATAACTACTATAATACTGTCCCTATGTACAAGAATATAACTACTATAATACTGCTCCTATGTACAAGAATATAACTACTATAATACTGCCCCTGTGTACAGGAATATAACTGCTATAATACTGCCCCCTATGTACAAGAATATAACTACTATAATACTGCTCCTATGTACAAAAATATAACTACTATAATACTGCCCCTGTGTACAGGAATATAACTGCTATAATACTGCCCCCTATGTACAAGAATATAACTACAATAATACTGCTCCTATGTACAAGAATATAACTACTGTAATACTGCCCCTATGTACAAGAATATAACTACTATAATACTGCTCCTATGTACAAAAATATAACTACTATAATACTGCCCCCTATGTACAAGAATATAACTACTATAATACTGCCCCCTATGTACAAGAATATAACTACTATATTACTGCCCCTATGTACAAGAATATAACTACTATATTACTGCCCCTATGTACAAGAATATAACTACTATATTACTGCCCCTATGTACAAGAATATAACTACTATATTACTGCCCCTATGTACAAGAATATAACTACTATAATACTGCCCCTATGTACAAGAATATAACTACTATAATACTGCCCCCTATGTACAAGAATATAACTACTATAATACTGCTCCTATGTACAAGAATATAACTACTATAATACTGCCCCCTATATACAAGAATATAACTACTATAATACTGCTCCTATGTACAAGAATATAACTACTATAATACTGCCCCTATGTACAGGAATATAACTGCTATAATACTGCTGATCTTTATTATCCTAGATCTGTTGACTGTATGATCAGTAGTAAGTGCCGTTTTATACCTTTCTGATGCTGACAATGTTAGTTTTGAAGACCAGACACGAGACTTTTACTTTCTGTTGTCAGTTTTGGGAATTCCATTGTTTTTTACCACTTTAGTATGAGAACTTCTGAAGTAGGAGAATAAATATGTCATCTAAGCCAAATATAAACTGACCCTCAGATACAATATTCGCCTACTGTGTGATCCTGTCAATGTGGTTCGTGGCCTGATGTCCTGCACCACCCCTGTTTTCCCCATAATATGATGAGTGGGTATATTAGGGATCTGGTTTATTATGGGATTTTGGAACATCAGCTCCTTTGGGGGTAGAATGTGGAGAATACAAAACTTCCTTGTAAACGTCCTCTGTCTGGCTGCGTCCTATATCTGTCCCAATGTTCATGTTTATGAAGCTGAAGTCTCCAAATTTTAACATTTCACTAAATCTTCCATTCTGAAAAAAATCCCTAATATATGTTTTGCAAATGTTTTCTTGCTACCTACAGCTTTGTGGCCAGGGCAGGGGTGTACTCACTTTTGTGATATACCGTATATATTTATGCATAGTGGCTGGTCATCTGTATAAATGACTAGTAAAAAATAATATTTAATGCTGAATTAATTCAGCCCAATTTAGGTGAATTAAACCCAACACAAATTTCAGGAATGTACCTTTCTCTACTTGTCTCAGCCTCTGTCTCTCACTTTGTTCCTCTCTCTCCCACCCTTTATTCCATAGACTTCTATAGGCAGTTGTATACTGATCTCTTAGTGATATCTTGGCAGCATCAGGCTCTGTTCAGATTATAGATTCTGACACTCTGCCTGATGGTTTCTCTGGCATATGGGATCAACACAGGCAGACTCAGGCATTGACCTGCTGTGTGTTGAGTCATAGGCAGGCTAGCAAGAGTTAATCTCTGATAATCTGGTTGCTTCTTTAATCACATGTTGTGGAGAGGCCTATCCCCTCCAATTTATGCTAGTGGAATCCTTCCACTCATGCCAGCTATAGTTTATTCAACGTTGGACTGTGAGATGTGGTGTCTCAGACTTTTTGGAGAAAGTTGTACCTATTGCTTGATGCGGTTGTGGAGTTTATCTCTGTTGTTTTGTAGCTTCCTTCCTGCTCTTGTTTTCCTCCTGGATTTCCTATTGTCTTGACCTTTGTGTGTGCGTGTTGTGTAATAGAGTTTTGTTTTTTTCCCTTGTCTATCTTTATTTGTGGTTTCATCACACTCTTGTGTTGTCCCTCCCTGGACAGAGGAGGAATCAGATCAGGACTGGTCAGAAAGAGGGCCAGGAAGGAGACTCAGGCCTCTCCACCATCAGGAATATCCCTGAGATTAGGGATAGCGTAGGGTCCAGTGATTTGAGAGACCACTTAGGAACCCTGGTTCCCTGCTATCCCTAAGTCATTGTGACACATTTATATTAAAATGTACTCATTTGGAGTACAGACGATGGCAGTGATGGGTCTGCCCCCGTTTCCTCTTCTGAGTATTGTGCTTATCAGAATAATTCTCTGCAGCAGTTTATCCTCAAAGCAAGTAAGTCACTGCCATCATCTGTACTCCTATTGACTATGTCCTGATATTCATGCACACCGGGGAAAGCTGGGATTTAGAAGCCACTTAAATGCAATTTTTTTTTTTATAGGAATGACAAATATAATTAAATAATTTCGAAATTTCAAAACTTTCTGTGCTGGAAAATATATTTATAAAAAAGTGTAGTTACTTTTTACATAAGACGGATTTTAGCAGATTTTAGACAGTGAATATTGTGTTCAGGGGGAAGGGGATGAGAAGAAGTGTCTCATAAGAGGAGAAAGAAGCAGATTTCTCTGACATATTTGATAATGTTTGATGTCTGATTATGATCAGAGGCGAAAAACCGTCCAAACACTCCTCAGATGAGAGTTTCCAACAGATACATTCTTCTACAAAGTGTCTGAGCAAAGCATCAGCAGCTATAAAGTTTCTCTTGTGCTGGCGGTTTGCAACATTGTATCAGTGCCGTAAGGGGCACTTTGCACGCTGCGACATCACTAGCTGATTGTAGCGATGCAGAGCGCGATAGCACCCGCCCCCGTCGCAGCTGCGATATCATTGTGATAGCTGCCTGTTATGATCCGGAACCATGGAAGACCACCACATTCATTGGCAAAAGAGCATTGGCAACTAATCTGGCCGCCATCCCCTTACTAACCATCACAACTAGAAGTAGCCGAGGGGTGAACTAACATCCTGTGCACCGCGAACCCAGCCGGAGAACTAACTATCCTAAAGGTAGGAAAGATGAATAACTGTCTGCCTCAGAAAATAGACAAGAATAGCAAGCCCCCCACATTCAAAGACTGCGGTGATATAGGAAAAACAATACACAGGTAGATGACAGGATTAGCAAAAGGTGAGGCTTCCGCTGACTAAAATAGGAAAGGACAGGAAAGGGACTGATGGTTGCCAGAGAAAAACCCTGCAAAATACCAACTTCCTGATGGTACAAAAAGGCCCTCAGATCGCAAGATCTGAACTCCGTCCTATACCAGGTGCCCTTGTCATACCAATGAACAGAAAACAAGAATCATAACAAATTCAACAAGCCATAAACACATGGACCCAAAGGAGCTATACTCCACACAGAACTGCAGGGAGTTCCTCAACAATCGACTGAGGGGGAAAATCCCTGGAAGGAAATAAACTGAAACCAACCACAACAAATGACAAACCCAGATAAGCAAAAGAACCAGACAATAAATAAAGAGCAAGCACTTATCTGGGGAAGATGTGATGTAGAGCAGGATTAAGCAGGCTGGAGATACAAAGAACAACTGACATCCGGCAACAGCCTGCAATCAGACCCTGACTTAAATAAGCAGAGAGTTAGCAAAGGAAACACCCACTGCACAACACACCTGGTCCAAGTCCAAACCATCCCTGGCCACCAGAGGGAGCCTCCCAGCAGCCAAAACATAACTAACATTCACAACAGAAAATTATCGCTACGGCTGCTTCACATCCACTCACCTGTCGTGCAACGTCGCTCTGGCCGGCGAACCGCCTCCTTATTAAGGGGGCGGGTCGTGCGGCGTCACTGCGACGTCACACGGCAGGCGGCCAATAGGAGCGGAGGGGCGGAGTTGAGAGGGATGTAAACATCCCGCCCACCTCCTTCCTTCCACATTGCCGCGGTGACGCAGGTAGGAGATGTTCCTCGCTCCTGCGGCTTCACACACAGCGATGTGTGCTGCCGCAGGAACGAGGAACAACATCGGACCGTCGCAGCCAGGTAATTATGGAATTCACCAACGCTACACCGATGATACGATTACGACGCTTTTGCGCTCATTAATCGTATCATAGGCTTTACACACTACGATGTCGAGAGCGACGCAGGATGTGCGTCACTTTCGACATGACCCCACCGACATCGCACCTGCGATGTCGTAATGTGCAAAGTACCCCTAAGGGGCTGAGAGTCCAGGATAGGAGGAAATAGTGCTGCTGTGTTTAGCTCCAAATTATATAACAAACTTTTAGCTATATTAGTTCTATGCAGGGATTTAGGCCATCCATTCACATTGACTTCCGTGGGATCGGCCTACAATGTAATATAGTGGATTGTCAGAACCTCCCTCTTAGGGTATATGGACACGCTGCAGCTTTAACTGCAACTAAACTGCCCCATGTCCCAGAATGTCTGGAACTGTAAAAAAAAAATGCTTGTATTCATAATGCGTTTTTTGTGCGTTTTTTGTGCATTTTTGGTGCATTTGTGAATTCTGAATTTGATGCTTTTTTTGTGAAAAAATAGTGATGGGTGGACTGTGAAGGCACCCACAGGAGTCGGACACTCAGGAAATAAAAAAAATAAAGTAAAACTAAAGAAAAAAATAATAAGGCGGCGCAAAATACTTACCGAGTCACCTGCGCGGCTGTACGCTGCTCCTGCAGCCGCTCATTCTTCTTCCGGGGCTGCTCATTAGGTTCATGCATATTCACTGTTTCCCCGCGCCCACCGGAGTCTGTGATTGGTTGGAAAAGATTTTTGCTCCTTTCTTTTCTCTTGCTTTTCCTTTTTTCAATATCATATCCTCTTCCCTTTCCTTTACTACATCCCTATTTTCCCCCAAAAAAAAAAATTTCTGAGACAATATATATTTGAATATTGCAGAATGATGTATAAGTGTCACATATATGAAATTAATATATGAAAAAAATCCTTATTTCCAATTTCAGTATCAATTACTTTCCAATCAAATATAGACTTGAGTACTATAATGTAATTTTGCTACATATATGAAGTCTCTCTTGTATTGTCCTCCGTGTTATATGTATCTTATTTATTTTTGTACTCTATTTTTTTATGTTTAGTGCTACTGAGGAAGGTCCAATTTGGGCTGAAAACGTTTTGTTGTCAAGCACATTAATAAATATACCTTTCATCTTATTTTGGGAGTGCCTTGTTACTTTTTGCATTCATTAGATGTGACAGCCCCAGCACTTTACCTGACTCTTCTAAGTGCCCTGGTGCGGTGGCAATCGGGGTAATAAGCAGACACTAAGCCCTAGATTAGTGATGGAATGTATCTATGAGACCCCCCCCATCACTAATATGTAAGTGAAAAGAAATAAACAGAAATAACAAAAAAAATCCTTTATTTGAAAGTAAATAGAAAGAAAACTTTCACCCCTTTATTAACCCCCAAAACTTCCCTGCAGGTCTGATATAATCCATATGAGGTCCCACGATGGTCCTGACTCTGCTACATCCAAGTCTGGAGAGACTGAAAACATGTCTGATCTCTCCAGGCTCCAGGAAACGCTGACAAGCGGGACCCAGCTGGCAGCAGTGACTGATGTGTGATGTAGTAGAGCTGGAAAAGTGATGAATTATTTTGCAGAGCTGGAACAGTGATTAATGATGTAGCAGAGCTGGAACAGTGATGAATTATATAGTAGAGCTGGAACAGTGATGAATGATGTAGCAGAGCTGGAACAGTGATGAATGATATAGCAGAGCTGGAACAGTGATGAATGATGTAGCAGAGCTGGAACAGTGATGAATGATGTAGCAGAGCTGGAACAGTGATGAATGATGTACTAGAGCTGGAACAGTGATGAATCATGTAGCAGAGCTGGAACAGTGATGAATGATGTAGCAGAGCTGGAACAGTGATGAATGATGTAGCAGAGCTGGAACAGTGATGAATGATGTAGCAGAGCTGGAACAGTGATGATGATGTAGCAGAGCTGGAACAGTGATGAATGATGTAGCAGAGCTGGAACAGTGATGAATGATGTAGCAGAGCTGGAACAGTAATGAATGATGTAGCAGAGCTGGAACAGTGATGAATGATGTAGTAGAGCTGGAACAGTGATGAATGATGTAGCAGAGCTGGAACAGTGATGAATGATGTAGCAGAGCTGGAACAGTGATGAATGATATAGCAGAGCTGGAACAGTGATGAATGATGTAGCAGAGCTGGAACAGTGATGAATGATGTAGAAGAGCTGGAACAGTGATGAATGATATAGCAGAGCTGGAACAGTGATGAATGATGTAGCAGGGCTGGAACATTTATGAATGATATAGCGGGATAGCAGATTTGTGTCAGCGGTTGATAATGTAGCAGTGCTGGGAAAATGACTACTGAAATATTGGAGATATATTAGAGAAATATTGGAGAAATATTGGACTTGGAGAATAGATGGCTGAAGTAGTGGTGCTGGAATGATAACTTAGCAGAGGTGTAGCAGTGATGGCTGATGTAACGATACTGGAGCAACAATGACTGGTATAGCAGAAGTGTAGTGGCTCTGTGCAGCGTCAGAAGCTCTTTCCACCCTAATACTAAGGTGGCGTCTTACTGCTTGAATAAATGACTCGGGAGGATTGTATCATCGGGCACTCAAATTTTCAGTGGAGAGGTAATATCAAAATACAGAGAGGAGACATGCGCAGTGCTCAGCGCTGGAATGGGCCAAGGAAATACATTTGGCAGCAGCTTAGTCCCTTCTCTTTATGAAAACCGCATAAAGAGAAAATATCAAATGTAGGTAGACAGCAAGCTTAATGGAATTGAAACAGTATATTACACAGTTGCAAACTCTTTCACGAAATGATGATCAAAAAGTTTGTCCAATCATTTTCCCGGCTGAGACCACTCAGTTATACTCTCTTACTTCCTTACCTTTTCTCCGTAGGGATTTACTGGACTGGTCCGGGCTTTCAGTTTCATTGTTCTGTTGGGATAACATTGTGAAGATGGACGTCTTAGGGGTACATTGCACACTATGATATCGCAGCTGCGATGTCGGAGGGGTCAAATCGAAAGTGACGCACATCCGGCGTCGCCGTCGATATCGTAGTGTGTAAATCCTTTTTGATACGATTAACGAGCGCAAAAGCGTCGTTATCGTATGATCGGTGTAGCGTCCGACATTTCTATAATGTAGCTGCAGCGACGGTACGATGTTGTTCCTCGTTCCACATCGCTGTGTGTGAAGTCGCAGGAGCGAGGAACATCTCCTACCTGCGTCCTGCATCCCGGCCGGCTATGCATAAGGAAGGAGGTGGGCGGGATGTTTACGTCCCGCTCATCTCCGCCCCTCCGCTTCTATTGGCCGCCTGCTGTGTGACGCCGCACGACCCGCCCCCTTAGGAAGGAGGCGATTCGCCGGCCAGAGCGACGTCGCAGGGCAGGTAAGTGCATGTGAAGCTGCCGTAGCGATAATGTTCGCTACGCCAGCAATCACAAGATATCGCTGCTGCGACGGGGGCGGGGACTATCGCGCTCAGCATCACTATCATCGGCTTGCGATGTCGCAACGTGCAAAGTGCCCCTTACTGAGGATCCTTACCCCTTTCAGACTATCCCCTCCAACCATCGAAGATCCTTCTTCTTAAAACTTAAATCTTTATTTTCTAGGTTTATTTGGGGCACCTCTAGGTCTAGGCATTCATACTCGGTCTTGACGCGTTCTAGGGCACAGGGAAGGGGTGGAAGTTCAAGATTTTTTGGTATCTCATAATGCCTCTGTCACAACTCACCTTTGGCTCTACTCCTTGCAGTCCATTGCGTTTTGTCTATTGCTCGGTTGTTTGTATTCCCCGTGTCCTTGCCGGTGGACGGGGATTGTTTGGTGCATCATTCCAGTAATCGCCTTGCCTTATCTTTGGGTTGTTTCCACCGGAACTTCACCTGTGATAGATCCTGCTCTGCAGTGTGCGCTTCTGGTTCCCGTGAGTTTATTCTGATCGTTGTCTGGCTACCCTGACTCCTCTCCTTGTCCATTGCTCTGTCCGTCTTGTCTGTGCTCCCTGACTTCCTGACACTCCATTTGTATGGTTCCCTCAGTCCTGCTTCCCCCCTTTTGTACTGATGTTCCCCTTTGACTTCTGACCCTGGTTTGCTGTCTGACTACGGTTCTGCTCCCCATCTGTACCTGACGTTACCTCCCAGTTACTGACCTTAGGCTTCCACGTGACTTTGGCTCCTCTTCCTCCTTTGCACTGACGTGACCTCCTGCCTCCGACACTCGGTGTATACGACCATTCTGCTACCTCCCCGTCTAGATACTGGTGACATCTAGTGGGCAGATGCCGCATTACACCTAGGAGCTCTACATCCCTCCTGTGTTCCCTGGTGGTAGCATTACAGCCTCATCGCTTAATTCTATTTTCAATATAATCATAAATGGCTCCAGCAAAATATGGCCTGAGTTTGAACCATTAATGAATCATGTCCCGTTAGTTAGACTTCCCTGGGGTCGACGGGCCCTGCGTTCTAGAGTGCCATCATTGTCACCCTTATCTCACACTCTTATATCTATTTGGCATTGGATAATACTTACAACTATATCTATTCAAGACCTGGCTATAGGTCTCCGGCTCTCTGGCTCCTACGTAATCCATTTCTGGCTCTCTGCTCCTACATAATCCTTTTCTGGCTCTCTGCTCCTACATGATCCATTTCTGGCTCTCTGCTCCTACATGATCCTTTTCTGGCTCTCTGCTCCTACGTGATCTATTTCTTGCTCTCTACTCCTACGTGAGATCCTTTTCCAGCTTTCTGCTCCTACGTGATCCTTTTCTGGCTCTCTGCTTCTACGTGATCCTTTTCTGGCTCTCTGCTCCTATGTGATCCTTTTCTGGCTCTTTGCTCCTATGTGATCCTATTGCGGCTCTCTGATTCTACGTGATCCTTTACCGGATCTCTGCTCCTACGTGAGATTATTTTCCGGCTCTCGGCTCCTACGTGATCCATTTCTGGCTCTCTGCGTCCTACATTAGATTCATTTCTGGCTCTCTGCTTCTACGTGATTCTTTTCCGGCTCTCAGCTATTACGTGAGATCCTTTTCTGGCTCTCTGCTTCTACGTAATCTTTTTCCAGCTCTCTGCTCCTACGTGATCCTTTTTTGGCTCTCTGCTCCTATGTGATCCTTTTCTGGCTCTTTGCTCCTATGTGATCCTATTCCGGCTCTCTGATTCTACGTGATCCTTTACCGGATCTCTGCTCCTACGTGAGATTATTTTCCGGCTCTCAGCTCCTACGTGAGATTCTTTTCTGGCTCTCTGCTCCTATGTGATCCATTTCTGGCTCTCTGCGTCCTACATTAGATTCATTTCTGGCTCTCTGCTTCTACGTGATTCTTTTCCGGCTCTCTGCTTCTACGTGAGATCCTTTTCTGGCTCTTTGCTCCTATGTGATCCTTTTCTGGCTCTCTGCTCCTATGTGATCCTATTCCGGCTCTCTGATTCTACGTGATCCTTTACCGGATCTCTGCTCCTAAGTGATCCTTTTCCGGCTCTCTGCTCATAAATGATCCTTTTCCGTCTCTCTGCTTCTACATGATCCTTTTCCTGCTCTCTGCTCCTACATGATCCATTTCTGGCTCTCTGCCTCCTACGTGATCCTTTTCCGGCTGGAGCAGAGCCACATATCTAGTCTCTTCCATTCAATAACACGTCGAGAGGTTTGGCTGAGAACCTTAACGGAGTTTGATAAACTTTTTATTAAAGAGGAAGCTCCTTCTCATGGTGCTTCTCTGCTGTGTGGATTGTTGAAGGAGGCAGAACACTGGCTTTGCTGGAGAGCAGAGCATCATGGATCAGAACCATCACAGTAAGTAGCTAATGAGTGCTCCGGCAATGATAATCTCCTGCTGATAAAACACTTATTGTATTAAATCAGTGGCACACAGTTAATAACTGACAGATCCCTGAAATCAGTGCATCAACATCTACCTCATGCTGCCCTTAGAATTCATAGCAAAAATCATCTGACAGATTCCATTTAATACTCCAAAAGCAAAATTGATACTAATGTCTTCCAGTGTGGCAGAGGTTCGTTTGGGTTTCTTCCAGCGCCCGACTCTGCACCCCCCATAGGTACTATGTATTCCATTCAGAGGGTGTTTGGCTACTAGGGTGTTCAGCAATCACCTGTATGTATCCTTCAGGAAAACCTGTATTTATTTTTGCTGCAGCGCCTCCAGAGGACAAAGACAAAATTACACCCTGGAGTTTTAATAAAGTCAACTCAGTCTGGGTCCATCCGAAAGTTTCTATTTTGACCACTTGATGGGACTTCACTGTATCAGCTGAAAATACCCTCATTTCATTAAATTAGTATAGTAAATCCCGGCCGACTCTATACAATCGGGATATGGCCGTCAGCTGCAGGTAATCAGTGTAAAAGGACACAATCGTCTAATGAGTGTTTATTCCTATGTTTGGGGGAACTAAAACCTGTGCGGATCGACGGGAAAAACAGGATAATGATTGTTTTCTATGAGCAGAATCACAAAGAACTTGGCAGAACTCCTCCAGGAAGGTAAAGAACATAACAACCCGATAAGCCGCGCCGCGCTGAGCCTGCTGGAGGGAAGCCATAGGCTCACATCAAAGGCAGAGAGCGAAAAGTAAAAGGTGTCGATGCCTGCGCTATGTAACACCAAGAGATGGCGGAAAATCTGAGGGAAGACGGGAAAAGGCTGAGATAAAGCAAGAACAGAAGACCAGCTCCTTATAGGTGCACTATGTACAAGAATATAACTACTATAATACTGCCCCCTATGTACAAGAATACAACTACTATTATACTGCCCTCTATGTACAAGAATATAATTACTACAATACTGCCCCTATGTACAAGAATATATCTACTATAATACTGCCTCTATGTACAAGAATATAACTACTACAATACTGCCCCTATGTACAAGAATATAACTACTATAATACTGCTCCTATGTACAAGAATATAACTACTATAATACTGCCTCCTATGTACAAGAATATAACTACTATAATACTGCCCCTATGTACAAGAATATAAGTACTATAATACTGCCCCTATGTACAAGAATATAACTACTATAATACTGCCCTCTATGTACAAGAATATAACTACTATAATACTGCCCCCTATGTACAAGAATATAACTACTATAATACTGCCCCTATGTACAAGAATATAACTACTATAATACTGCCCCCTATGTACAAGAATATAACTACTATTATACTGCCCTCTATGTACAAGAATATAACTACTATAATACTGCTCCTATGTACAAGAATATGACTACTATAATACTGCCCCTATGTACAAGAATATAACTACTATAATACTGCTCCCTATGTACAAGAATATAACTACTATAATACTGCCCCTATGTACAAGAATATAACTACTATAATACTGCCCCCTATGTACAAGAATATAACTACTATTATACTGCCCTCTATGTACAAGAATATAACTACTATAATACTGCTCCTATGTACAAGAATATGACTACTATAATACTGCCCCTATGTACAAGAATATAACTACTATAATACTGCCCCCTATGTACAAGAATATAACTACTATAATACTGCCCCTATGTACAAGAATATAACTACTATAATACTGCCCCTATGTACAAGAATATAACTACTATTATACTGCCCTCTATGTACAAGAATATAACTACTATAATACTGCTCCTATGTACAAGAATATAACTACTATAATACTGCCTCTATGTACAAGAATATAACTACTATAATACTGCCCCTATGTACAAGAATATAACTACTATAATACTGCCCCCTATGTACAAGAATATAACTACTATAATACTGCCCCCTATGTACAAGAATATAACTACTATTATACTGCCCTCTATGTACAAGAATATAATTACTATAATACTGCCCCCATGTACAAGAATATAACTACTATAACACTGCCCCTATGTACAAGAATATAACTACTATAATACTGCCTCTATGTACAAGAATATAACTACTATAATACTGCCCCTATGTACAAGAATATAACTACTATAATACTGCCCCTATGTACAAGAATATAACTACTATAATACTGCCTCTATGTACAAGAATATAACTACTATAATACTGCCCCCTATGTACAAGAATATAACTACTATAATACTGCCCCTATGTACAAGAATATAACTACTATAATACTGCCCCCTATGTACAAGAATATAACTACTATTATACTGCCCTCTATGTACAAGAATATAACTACTATAATACTGCTCCTATGTACAAGAATATGACTACTATAATACTGCCCCTATGTACAAGAATATAACTACTATAATACTGCTCCCTATGTACAAGAATATAACTACTATAATACTGCCCCTATGTACAAGAATATAACTACTATAATACTGCCCCCTATGTACAAGAATATAACTACTATTATACTGCCCTCTATGTACAAGAATATAACTACTATAATACTGCTCCTATGTACAAGAATATGACTACTATAATACTGCCCCTATGTACAAGAATATAACTACTATAATACTGCCCCCTATGTACAAGAATATAACTACTATAATACTGCCCCTATGTACAAGAATATAACTACTATAATACTGCCCCTATGTACAAGAATATAACTACTATTATACTGCCCTCTATGTACAAGAATATAACTACTATAATACTGCTCCTATGTACAAGAATATGACTACTATAATACTGCCCCTATGTACAAGAATATAACTACTATAATACTGCCTCTATGTACAAGAATATAACTACTATAATACTGCCCCTATGTACAAGAATATAACTACTATAATACTGCCCCCTATGTACAAGAATATAACTACTATAATACTGCCCCCTATGTACAAGAATATAACTACTATTATACTGCCCTCTATGTACAAGAATATAATTACTATAATACTGCCCCCATGTACAAGAATATAACTACTATAACACTGCCCCTATGTACAAGAATATAACTACTATAATACTGCCTCTATGTACAAGAATATAACTACTATAATACTGCCCCTATGTACAAGAATATAACTACTATAATACTGCCCCTATGTACAAGAATATAACTACTATAATACTGCCTCTATGTACAAGAATATAACTACTATACTACTGCAACCTATGCAGCAGGCGTTTTCTTCACACATTTACCCATATGTTTCTTTACATAAAACTAAAAATGGAGCTAACAAAAATAAACAACGTTAATGACAATTAATTCAATGTAAAAGTAATGTTTGATTGTGACATAAGGTTTTAAGACATTATTTTTATGCTTTGCCTATATGTTTATCCTGCAGAACGTAGAACAAAAGAAAGATAAATAATGTCAGAGCGGCTGATTCTAGAGAACATCACTATTTTCTTCCTTATTTCCTGGAACTGGTAAAAGTTACAGAATTAAGCAAATGTTTTGTTTGATCTCAAATACTTCCTTTCCAAGGAATCTGAGTCCATGTGTATGACACGTGAGCAGTTTAAAGGAAATACATCAATCAGCCTGTATATTTTTTTATGTATACATCTTATACATATATTATGGAACATAAATCCCAATTTATAAAAGAGCTAATGAGGAACCTAGGAAAAAATACATTAAAAATGCACAATATTGTGCATTTTGACCGGTGCAAAAGTATGGGCACCCTTATCAATTTCTTGATTTGAACACTCCTAACTACTTTTTACTGACTTACTAAAGCACTAAATTGGTTTTGTAACCTCATTGAGCTTTGCACTTCATAGGCAGGTGTATCCAATCATGAGAAAAGGTATTTAAGGTGGCCACTTGCAAGTTGTTCTCCTATTTGAATCTCCTATGAAGAGTGGCATCATGGGCTCCTCTAAACAACTCTCAAATGATCTGAAAACAAAGATTATTTAGTTGTTCAGGGGAAGGTACAAAAAGTTGTCTCAGAGATTTAAACTGTCAGTTTCCGCTGTGAGGGACATGTAAGGAAATGGAAGAACACAGGTACAGTTCTTGTTAAGCCCAGAAGTGGCAGGCCAAGAAAAATATCAGAAAGGCAGAGAAGAAGAATGGTGAGAACAGTCAAGGACAATCCACAGACCACCTCCAAAGACCTGCAGCATCATCTTGCTGCAGATGGTGTCAATGTGCATCGGTCAACAATACAGCGCACGTTGCACAAGGAGAAGCTGTATGGGAGAGTGAGGCGAAAAAGCCGTTTCTGCAAGCACGCCACAAACAGAGTCGCCTGAGGTATGCAAAAGCACATTTGGACAAGCCAGTTACATTTTGGAAGAAGGTCCTGTGGACTGATGAAACAAAGATTGAGTTGTTTGGTCATACAAAAAGGCATTATGTATGGAGGCAAAAAAACACGGCATTCCAAGAAAAGCACTTGCTACCCACAGTAAAATTTGGTGGAGGTTCCATCATGCTTTGGGGCTGTGTGGCCAATGCCGGCACCGGGAATCTTGTTAAAGTTGAGGGTCGCATGGATTCAGCTCAGTATCAGCAGATTCTTGACAATAATGTGCAAGAATCAGTGACGAAGTTGAAGTTACGCAGGGGATGGATATTTCAGCAAGACAATGATCCAAAACACTGCTCCAAATCTACTCAGGCATTCATGCAGAGGAGCAATTACAATTTTCTAGAATGGCCATCCCAGTCCCCAGACCTGAATATCATTGAAAATCTGTGGGATGATGTGAAGCGGCTGTCCATGCTCGGCCACCATCAAACTTAACTGAACTGGAATTGTTTTGTAAACAGGAATGGTCAAATATACCTTCATCCAGGATCCAGGAACTCATTAAAAGCTACAGGAAGCGACTAGAGGCTGTGATTTCTGCAAAAGGAGGATCTACAAAATAGTAATGTCACTTTTATGTTGAGGTGCCCATACTTTTGCACCGGTCACATTTTGTTTAAATGCGGATTGCACATTTTCTGTTTGTACAATAAACCTCATTTCAATCCAGAAATATTACTCAGTCCATCAGTTATTAGATATATGAAACTGAAATAGCAAAAACCCAAATTGTTATAAAGAAAAAAGGTTAACATTAATAGGGGTGCCCAAACTTTTTCATATGACTGTATATGCCATGTCCCGAGCTCTGCTCCACCCGATGTTGTTGGAGGTAGATGATGGCTAGATATTATAGCCATCATCTGCCGTGAAGGATGCAGCTCAGGTTGTCATCAAAGTCCTTGAGAAGCCTTGTTATGTATAGAGTGCTAGCATGAGTTCTGTGTCTGCCAACAGTTATGCCTGCTAATATAATTCATATGTGGGGGCTTCCCATCCATGGAGGGGGCTCACTCACAATTTTTCCTACGAATATGGTCAAGAATAGGATGTAAACATCCTCCAAGAGAAACTTCTCCAACCATCCAGGAGCGATGTGATAAAGGTGATCAATGGAGAATCATATCATAAGGCAAAAGTAGTAACTAAGTGGCTCAGTGCGAAAACATTGAAACTTTGGGTTCGTGTCCATGAAAACCCCCAGATTTCAATCTCATTAAGAATCTATTGCCAATCCCAAAAAAGCTTTGGATTTGGCCCAGGAGCTGATATCCAGCTGCCAAGGCAAAAGGCTGAAGTCTGAAGAAATAAGGAACAAAAGTGGAAACTTTGATCTTCACTTATTTGTCAATAAAAGTTTAAAAACTTATGAAATGTTTATAATTGTATCCATTGAATAGAGACATCCAATAAAAACTTTTAAAATCCCTGAAGAAGGAAAGTAGTGAAAACCAAAATTTGTGCCGGTCTCGAAACGTTTGGCCACGACTGTAGACTGTAGACTGCCCCGTGCTTGTGTTATGTAATCCTTCACTTTTTTGTAGAGAAATCCCATCGAGCTCAGTCCACCAGACATAATTCCTGAACTTTACTCCAACCTGAAAGTCTGTAATCCTCTGTCAGTCACCGGAGTGCTGTGCTGCGGGATTGACCCATGGAGCCGTGCTCTAGTAGAGATGTGTGACGGTGGATTATGATGCAATAGGGCTTTGAAGCATTAAGCCTTTTCGGGTCATGTAAGTTTGCCCTAGAGAAACCATGAAGATATGCTGAATTGCGGCAAAGCTGTGTAATTGGGCTTCATAAGCTGTATTGTTTCTCATTTTGAAACTTTGTACAGCACCAAATGAGGAAATGTGAACTATTGTGAATTTAAAGTCATACACTATTGAGCTGTGGAGCCGTTAACTATTAGGCTGTGGAGCCATTCACTATTGGGCTGTGGAGCCATTCACTATTTGGCTGTGGGGCCATTCACTATTGGGCTGTGGAGCCATTCACTATTGAAGCAGTGGAGTTGTTCACTATTGAGCAGTGGAGCCGTTAACTATTGGGCTATGGAGCCGATCACTATTGGGCTGTGGAGCCATTCATTATTGGGCTGTGGAGCTATTCACCATTGGGCTGGAAAGCCATTCACTATTGGGCTGTGGAGTTGAACACTATTGGGCTGTGGAGTCATTCACTATTGGTCTGTGGAGCTATTCACCATTGGGCTGGAAAGCCATTCACTATTGGGCTGTGGAGTTGAACACTATTAGGCTGTGGAGCCATTCACTATTGGGCTGTGGAGTTGAACACTATTGGGCTGTGGAGTCATTCACTATTGAGATGTGGAGCCATTCATTATTAGGGCTGTGGAGCCATTCACTATTGCGCTATGGAGCCGCTCACTATTGCGCTATGGAGCCGATCACAATTAGGCTGTGGAGCCGATCACTATTGGGCTGTGGAGCCGTTCACTATTGCGCTATGGAGCCGTTCACTATTGCGCTATGGAGCCGATCACAATTAGGCTGTGGAGCCGATCACTATTGGGCTGTGGAGCCGTTCACTATTGCGCTATGGAGCCGTTCACTATTGCGCTATGGAGCCGATCACAATTAGGCTGTGGAGCCGATCACTATTGGGCTGTTGAGCCGTTCACTATTGGGCTATGGAGTTGAACACTATTGGGCTGTGGAGCCGATCACTATTGCGCTATGGAGCCGATCACAATTAGGCTGTGGAGCTGATCACTATTGGGCTGTGGAGCTGATCACTATTGGGCTGTAGAGCTGATCAATATTGCGCTGTGGAGCTGATCACTATTGGGCTGTGGAGCTGATCACTATTGGGCTGTGGAGCTGATCACTATTGGGCTGTGGAGCTGATCACTATTGGTCTGTTGAGCCGAACACTATTGGGCTGTGGAGCTGATCACTATTGGGCTGTGGAGCTGATCACTATTGGGCTGTGGAGCTGATCACTGTTGGGCTGTGGAGCTGATCAATATTGGGCTGTTAGACTGAAATTTCTTTCTAAAAATGTGAATAATGTACATGTAAGCCCCCGTCACACACAGCGAGATCGCTGAAACGTCACAGGTTTTCTGACGTATCAGCGACCTTGCCAGCGATATCGCTGTGTGTGACAAGCAGCAGCGAGTGGGCCCCTGCTGCAAGGTCGCTGACATTACAAAACGATCAGGACCATTTTTTGCTCATTGGTCTCCCGCTCTGCAGCTCGCATCGGCATGTTTGACGGCAGGAGACCAACGATCTGAATGTGCAAGGAGTCAGCGCCTAGCAGCCTGTAAGCGGCGGTACGCTGGTAACCATGGTATACATCGGGTAACTATGCAAAGCGCTTTCCTTAGTTACCTGATGTGTACCATGGTTACCAGTGTACGCCGGTTACAGGCTGCCAGACGCCGGCTCCCTGCACATGTAGCCAGGGTACACATCGGGTAACTATGTAAAGCGCTTTGTAAAGCGCAATATGTCTGCTGCGTTCCAAACGACGAACAATATTTTGAAACTGAACGACGTGTCAACAATCAACGATTTTCATCCTATTTGCGATCGTTCAGAGTCGCTCGTAGGTATCACACGCAACGACGTCGCTAACGATGCCGGATGTGCTTCATGGAATCCATGACTCGGACGACATATCGTCAGATAAATCGTAGCGTGTGACGGGGGTTTTACTCTCTGGGGAGTCGCTTGTTTCGTACATTGTTTCTTACCATGAGAACATCACATACTGTTTACTCTGCTTTTGTCTCAGTGACACAATATTAGAGAGGTGGGTTTTTTTACTTTTTTTTACTATGACTCCCGACGGCCTGCGCTTTTTTTTCTGTTTTTCTTTCTGTCCTCTTTCACTTTTGAAGATGGATGATTATCAGCGTCCCAGAAACAATCTATTGTTCGCGGAGTGTAATGTGTGCCAAACACGAGCAGCGAGGCATTCAGCACACATCCTGTACCCAGAGAAACAATGGGGGACGAGTCACATGATAGAACGCACAGCTAGAATTACCTAGGACGCCTAGAGACCCGACGCGCTCCGCACCTCCGCCCGCCCAGCACCGAACATGCAGTACTGATCCACCACCATACACGTTTGTCAAGCTTTTGGGTGACGAAAAATGAACATCGAAGACGTAGAACGTGACACGAAAAAAAGAACAATATGGCTGAACTTTCAGGACTTTTTCTTATCTGCAAAACACATGGTTGAAACCATTGTAGTAACATATTCCGCCAAAAGGTGGCAACGTAGAGCCAACTCTTAGACGTTTGATCTTTGGCACATGGAGGCCGGTCACTTACTTATCTTTGGGTTTAGGGTTTGCAAAGGATTGGGAGTAGTACACTTGGGACAGCTGGAGAACCACCGGTTGGGGAGTATCCTCACAGAGTAGGAAGGAGCAAATCTGCAGATTCAGTCGAATTAGTCAACTGAGAATCGAATGTGCGCTTTTCTCGAGACTCCAAAATATCATAAATAATTAAAGAAAATATAAAAAAAAAAAATATCCATGTCGTACATCCCCTTCTTCAGCCTGGACTTCCCTGGGCATTTTCAGGGTGTGAGGAAAGAGTTAAGTTAAAATTGAATAGATGGACATTCATGTTGTTTTGTAAGATGAACAAACAGGCCCAGCTGCGCTATGAAGCTGAGAGCGGTTTGAAGGACTCTAGATGCTGAGACCCAAGGACAGAGATAAGACCTGAGCCTAGTCTAAGACAATGAGAGTTGTGTTTTTTACTGAGAAATGGAAAGTTACGCTTACGCCAAGAATCGAAACTCATTTATGCTTCTTTGGGAAATGAAACTTGTGTCTCTGTACACGACATAGCTACGCCCCTATTAGGTTGATAAACCCTGTATGTGATAATAAACTAGCAGTCTTCCTCGGAGCGCACACTCCTTTGCCTTATGTGCAGATATCAGCATCGGTCTGTATCTCATTGGGGTTGAGGGAAGCTGAGGGGGGGCCGGGACTCCCGCCGCATTTGGTCATCGCTGGCAACAGTTGTGACCTATTGGTCAACCTAACAAGGGTCTTCTGGCCTCTACCACTAGTCTTTCATTTGGTGGATATAGTCACAAAGTTACCAAGATGGTTCGGAAGACACTGAAGATGGTTGAGTATCAAAATGATTCAGTGAAGGTGGGGACAGGTGAGGGCCATATGAGTTGCAGTCTACGGTAGTCTGAAAATGGCATGTTCAGATGGTCTACTGTGCGTAAGCACAAGCTCAGCAGGACATGGAGAGAAGATTTGTAAAATGGTGCATCTGGATGGGCAGATTTCAAACACAGCGCCCTCTGGTCACCTGGCCTTTCCAGACTCCTAAAGATCTCACCTGCTTAGTTATATGACAGTATATGTTGTTATCAGGCTCCGACTGGCCCACCAGAGAGCCGGAGAATCCTCTGGTGGGCCCCTCTGTAGTAGTATGTCACTTACCTCCCAAACATGATTAGTAGTTGACACAATACACTTGTCCATTATTTAGAGATATGGAAGCGTCTCATTAATTTTGCCAGTATATTATTATATAGAGGCATAGGTAAATTTGTGAATGTAATATTTGTATGTAGTTGATCAGTGGCCCCCAAAGTCAATGTTACTGGTGGGCCCCTGCTGCCCCAGACTGACACTGGTTATAATCCCTGTAATATTTATAGTCTCGACAGTTTTCCCAAGGATACAATTCTCATTTTCTTACATCATAAACCACACCAGCGGATGGTCTCATCAGGGAGAAACCCCCACGTCACCTGCTCAGCGCTGATGAGGGGCAAGGACCCCAAACAGCTGTCAGCAGATGGGGTGTTTTCCTTTTGAGGGAAAATCTGGTTTCTTCACAGTAGAGACGAGGGATTGGATTTGCATTGACTTGGTGGCCAGTCCAGACCTCGGTGGTCTTCACTTCTGCTCTTGAGATTCTCTGCCTTATTGGGGGCATCTATGTCATTACATCACATGAAGAGTAGACCGCAACCTGACGCAATGTCATGACATGTCACGCGCCAGTGTCATGAGGAGCACAAGATACCAGGCTGACGAAACTGGACGCAGAAGGGAAGAATGGATTCTTCTGAGAATCGGACTGGAATCTGGTCCAACCAAGGCAGTGAGAATCAATGAATGGCCCAGAAAGAAACCAAGAAACCTTTGTATACCTTTGGAGACAAGTTAATTTGTATATATTTCTTAGAAAGCATTACATGGCACACAAGCCTCCCCTAACCATGTAATGGTCTTCACAAGTAGAAACAATGAAATAGAAATTGAACAATCTGGATGATAGCCTCTTTGGTTGACAGCCATTGTAACACCCATAGCGGCATCCTTGTACTGTCCTGCCCCCCCTCCTCCAGCACCGGATGTCAGTTCCTTCACCTGATTGGATGTCCTGCAGTGGTTGCCTCATCCCGGTCCATGCTGCTGCTCTCCAGAGCCTGTGTGCACCTCACAGGCCTCCTGATGCTGCCCGAAGGGTGAATGCACAGCCACACCCCTTTTCTTAAAGGGCCAGCGTACCCTAACCCAGAAGTGCCTCGCAGTCAGCTGAGAGGTTGCAGGTACTTAAGACACCTTTCCCCTAAGGGAGGTGCCTGGGCAATGAGTCCAATACATTGCTAGCTCTCAGGTCCCACTGCTGCTGTACTGAGTTATATGCTGCTGCTGATTTACATTTGTGTTTTAGTGCTCTGCTGATACACTGCTTCTGCTATCCCAAGTCTGCTGCTGCTTCAAGCTGCCACGCCGGCCACCAACCATGATACCCGCTTCCGCAATGTCTCCTTACCAGCAGCTGCTGCCGTAACCATCCATCCTGGTCGAAGCCTCGACACCTGCTGCCACTGTTACCCATCACCAGAGAGTGTTGCTCCTGTACCCCTAGAGCCGGCCGTTGCAGCACCAGTCTTCCTGAGTGGTACCAGGTCTCATACCTGCAGCATAACACTCTCACCATTAGGGGCTCTGGTGAAAACCAGGTGTGGGTCCACAGTCAGGCTCCTCTGGGTTTTCTGTGTGCTGTGAGCCAGTGGGTCCGCTAAACCCCCACTCACCCAGCGAGCATAACAGTCATATTGGTCTTGAGTCTCCTCCAGCTTCCATTGAAACAATAAATAAGAAGAGATGTTCTCATAACAGGAGTTATGGGAACAGAATGAACTTTATTAGAAAGGGGAAATGCTCTTTAATAGAAACTTAGCATAGATTATAGATTGTAATCCCCGCTCCTCGGCTTCGCTCAGTACATTGCGCTGCAGCTTTCAGTCTCCGGGACAAGTGGGTGAAGCAGATTAGCTTTTCTGCAGTTGCAAATTCCAGTAAATCTGCTGATTATCACATGTGAGTGCAGAACACGAGGTGAACTCCCCGGGCTTTATCGCCTGTCACCCGGGACCGTCTGTAATAACCGCCTCTGCGCTCACATCACCGGGCTGCAGCTTTATATGTTTGTTTTCATTTAAAAAATATAAAGACGCGGTAAAAAGAAACAGATAAAGCGAGAAGACGGCGGACGTCACATCTGAGGGAAACAGAGCGCCCCTATAAGTCCAAATAGTTATATATGTGCTGAGGAAAGCAGGGTGATGATGGTCAGCACTGGGGGTGATTAGTATTGGGGGTAATTACAATTGGGGTGGTGGTTAGTATTGCGGGGTGATTAGTATTGATGAGTGATTAGTATTGGGGAGTGATTAGTATTGGGGGTGACCAGTATTGGGGAGTGATTAGTATTGTTGGTGATCAGTATTGGGGAGTGATTAGTATTGGGAGGTGATTAGTTTTGGGGGGGTGATCAGTATTGGGTGGTGATCAGTATTAGAGGTGATGAGTATTGGGGTCAATTAGTATGTAAGGTGATTAGTATTGTGAGGTGATTAGTATTGGGGGTGATTAGTATTGGGGTGATCAGTATTGGGGTGATCAGTATTGGGGGTCATTAGTATTAGGGGGTAATCAGTATTGGAGGATGTGATTAGTATTGGGTGATGGTCAGTATTGGGGGTGATTAGAATTGGAGATAATCAGTATTGGTGGTGATCAGTATTGGGGGATCAGTATTAGGTGTGATCAGTTTTTAGATTGGTGATCAGTATTGGGAAGTGCAAGGTATTGGAGGTGATAAGCATTGGGAGTTGATTAGTACTAGGGGGGTGATCAGTATTGTGGTGATCAGTATTGGTTGTGATCAGTATTAGGGATGATCAGTATTTTGGGATGATCAGTATTTTGGGGTGATCAGTATTGGGGGTGATTAGTATTGGGAGTGATCAGTATTGGGGGTGATCAGTATTGGGGGAGATCAGTATTGGGGGTGATCAGTATTGGGGGTGATCAGTATTGGGGGTGATTAGTATTGGGAGTGATCAGTATTGGGGGAGATCAGTATTGGGGGAGATCAGTATTGGGGGTGATTAGTACTGGGGGAGATCAGTATTGGGGTGATTAATATTGGAGGTGATCAGTATTGGGGGTGATTAGTATTGGAGGTCATCAGTATTGGGGGTGATTAGTATTGGAGGTCATCAGTATTGGGGGTGATTAGTATTGGAAGTGATCAGTATTGGGAGGGTGATCAGTATTAGGGGGATTAGTATTGGGGTAAACAGTATTGGGGGTGATCAGTATTGGCAGTGATTAATATTGGAGAGTATCAGTATTGGGGGTGATTAATTTTGGGGGTGATAGGTATTGGAAGTGATCAATATTGGGGGTGATCAGTTTTTTGTGGTGATCAGTATTGGTAATGATTAATATTGGAGGTGATCAGTATTGGGGGTGAGCAGTATTGGGGGTGATAGGTATTGGAGGTGATCATTATTGGGGGTGATCAGTATTGGGGGAATGATTAGTATTAGATTGTACCATCAAATCAGTAAGCTGTCAATCAAGCGGAGGAAGGTGAGGGCGAACATGTAATACTAATAGTAGTAGGCAGAGCCTCCAGAAGTGCTTTCACACCCTCTGAGCACTTAAACCTCTTTTGCATATAAATTATGAAAGAGATTTATCACTCAGGGAGCAACAGACTGCATCAGTAAACAGCACGGATGACATTACTATGCAGAGAGCAATATGACTATATATACAATATTGGGTGGTGGATCGTTCTGACAGATCCCCTTTAAATGATAATATTGTTGCTGCCTGCCACCACCACTAGAGGGCGCTCACTACTTGGGGCTTTGTATATTTAAAGGGAGCAGTAGAGATGTGTATGCAGTGAGATCCTCCATGAGGAGGTTTAGGAATAGGTATAATACTAAGCCCTTATTAACAGGGGCCCAATAGTTGCCTTATCAGACAAGAAGGGACTATATATGAAAACTAAAACTTTCCATTCCCTACAGTCTCTGTTTACAGATATGAGCCCACGTGCACTGTAGTGTGAAGATCGGGAGCGCAGAGGCTGCAGGCAATCACTGTCATTGTCTATATAGACCAGAAAATCAGGTGAGATCTCATTGTATAGATATAAGACCTGGGGGTATAGAACAGGTGAGTCTAAGGGAACAGACACCTACGTGCCCACGTGCAGATCTGAGCGTGAAATACATCAGATTTCCCCAGATTCTGCAGATGATACGCCCTGAGGGGGGCAAAAACACAAAATAAAGAGACTAAAGCCACGAGATACTTCACACTGAAAGTTGTCCAGGTACCATAGAACACAATGGGGAATGTTCCCTTCTGCCTTTATTGACCAGTTCTGCAATGTGTGTTGTAACAATGTAATGTTACAATGTATCAACAGAGACTGAATCTAAACATATAGGTGACCAAGGAGGTGAGCGGCCGGTCCCAGAGCTTCTCAGTAGGTCTGCCGCAACCGAAAGGAGAGGAAAATGACGTTTTACAATTGTGCAATGATATTTCTTCAGCATAATCACGATCACTGATGGTGTCTGTGAATGGAAACATTGTTTTCTAAGGTTTCGCTCACATCAGGATATAAATCAGACAAATGCAACGTGAGAAAATCCTTGGGAAAAATGCTCAGGTTCCCATTGAAAAAAAAAATGACGTGCGGTCATTAAAGCAGGAGAATGACACTTACTGAGTTTCCCCGCAACTGACACACTGCTTCCGGGTCCGCTCATCAACACTTATGAATATTCACTGCTTCCCCCGCCCATCCTCTGTGACAGTGTGTGATTGGTTGCAGTCCTGCTTCCCCCACCCATCCCTTGTGACAGAATCTGTGATTGGTTGCAGTCCTGCTTCCTCCACCCATCCTCTGTGACAGTGTCTGTGATTGGTTGCAGTCCTGCTTCCCCCGCCCATCCCTTGTGACAGAGTCTGTGATTGGTTGCAGTCCTGCTTCCCCCACCGATCCCTTATGACAGCGTCTGTGATTGGTTGCAGTCCTGCTTCCCCCGTCCATCCCTTGTGACAGAGTTTTTGATTGGCTGCAGTCCTGCTTCCCCCGTCCATCCCTTCTGACAGAGTCTGTGATTGGTTGCAGTCCTGCTTTCCCCGCCCATCCCCTGGGACAATGTCTGTGACTGGTTGCAGTCCTGCTTCCCCATCCATCCTCTGTGACAGTGTCTATGATTGGTTGCAGTCCTGCTTCCCTTGACCATCCCTTGTGACAGTGTCTGTGATTGGCTTCAGTCCTGCTTCTACCGCCCATCCTCTGTGACAGTGTCTGTGATTGGTTGCAGTCCTGCTTCCCCCGCCCATCCTCTGTGACAGTGTCTGTGATTGGTTGCAGTCCTGCTTCCCCCGCCCATCCTCTGTGACAGTGTCTGTGATTGGTTGCAGTCCTGCTTCCCCCGCCCATCCTCTGTGACAGTGTCTGTGAATGGTTGCAGTCCTGCTTCCCCCGCACATCCTCTGTGACGGTGTCTGTGATTGGTTGCAGTCCTGCTTCCCCCACCCCTCCTCTGTGACAGTATCTGTGATTGGTTGCAGTCCTGCTTCCCCCGCCCATCCTCTGTGACAGTGTCTGTGATTGGTTGCAGTCCTGCTTCCCCCGCCCATCCCCTGTGACAGTGCCTGTGATTGGTTGCAGCCCTGCTTCCCCCACCCATCCTCTGTGACAGTGTCTGTGATTGGTTGCAGCCCTGCTTCCCCCGCCCATCCCCTGTGACAGTGTCTGTGATTGGTTGCAGCCCTGCTTCCCCCATCCATGCCCTGTCACAGTGTCTGTGATTGGTTGCCCTTACACTAGCTGTCTGGGTCCCCCAATATGGAGTGTAAAACTAAATAAATAATTGGAAGAAAAATGGTACAGGGTCTCCCATATTTTTATACACAGCATACAGGCTGCAGCCCAAGCTCTGTGCGTTATCTTTGCTGTGTATCAAAATATGTGGGACCCCATGTGTTTTTTTTATTATTATTATTATTATTATTATTATTTCAATAAATATTTTTTTAAAATGTTGTGAGGTCCCCCATAATTTTGATACCCAGCCAAGATAACGCTGACAGCTGGGGACTGGTAAACTCAAGCTGGGGAGGTCCATCGTTATTGGGCCCACTCCAGCCTAAAAATAGCAACCTACAGCCACCCAAAATTAGTGCATCTATTAGAGGCATCAATTCTGGTGGTCTACCAGGCTCAAGCCGATTGCCCTGTTGTGGTTGCAACGGGGTAATATAATGCGGTTAAAGACAGCTGTGATTTGTCAAAAAATCACAAGCTGCCATCAAGTTCAAGCTTAGTAATGGGGAGGGGTCTATGAGTTCCCCCAACCTTGTAAGTAAAAAAATAAAAAACTGAAAAAAAAAATCCTTTATTTAAAAAAAGAAAAAAAAACACACTCATTCTCCAATTTATTAATCCACAAAACACCCCTGCAGGTCCGAATGTAGTTTACACCATGATGTCCCACAACGATCCTGGCTCAGCTACATCTGAGGTTACAGTGTGCTGTCACTGCATTATCAGGAAGACACAGATGGAGCCGCAGCTGTGAGCCGTGACATCACTGGGTTCACCTGACATCACAGCTGGGCTCCACATTACTAATCCAGGGCTTCACGGCAGCTGTGATTTTTTTGACAAATCATAGCTGTCATTAACTGCTTATATTACCCCAATTGCCACCATACCAGGGCAATCGGGATGAGCCTGGGAAAGTGCCAGGATTGTCGCATCTAATGGATGTGCCAATTCTGGGGAGGCTGCAGGCTGGTATTTTTAGGTTGGGGACAGCCCAATAACCATGAGCCTCCCCAGCCTGAGAATTCCAGCCCCCAGCTGTCTGCTTTATCTTGGCCACAGAATTTTCTCATTTGCTGAGAACAAGCAGAGATTTTGAAAACAGATTGTCCAAAGTTTGACCATATGACATATCTCTGCCTACTGTAGATAGAAACGTTTACAAACAGTGAAACGATGATTATTTAACAACCTACTATTTTTCGCAGCTTAGCATTTGCTTCTGTAGGTTCCAGTTTTTGTGCAAAGCTACTGGGACTTCAGACTGATACACCTGCATTGATACATTGTAACAACTGATTAGCTGATGTTTTTAACATACATGATGCAACTGTAACAAGCCCTCAGCTGTGAGAAGTATCACTTCTGAACAGGGGGTTTCAGCCATGGAAAGACAACAAGAATGTTCATAAGAATGTTCATATTTACAAACAACAAACGGATATTGTGAGAATCGATTGTCGAGTTTTATATCGATGCGGTTTCACCAAATGTTGTATGATACTCCATATCTCTGCTTGCTGTCCACACTGAGAGGCTGAAACCTTTACAGACCTCACAGCTGAGGGTTTGCTACAGTTGTGTACAGGACTTTTCATCCTTTTCATCCTCTAAATGTAAAAAATGAATGTTCTTATTTACCGACAGAAAGCAGAGATTTTGCAAATCTTATTATTTAAATGAGGTTTGGACATTGCATAATGATTTTTTTCTTCTCAATTTTCAAGATCTCTGATTGCTGTCGATAAATGGGAACAGATTTTGTTCACAGCTGAGGTTTTGTTATTATTGTATCGAGTCTGTAAACCAAACAGCCTGTACACCAGACTGATACATTGTAGCATATTAGAAGGATTTGTGCTGCTGTTTTGTTTAGATACTTTTATAGCAAACCATCAGCCTTGAAAAGTATTAGGTCTGAACAGGGTTTTTATTCATTGACAGCAAGGGAAACTCAAGTTTTCATTAGTTGACAGCAAGCAGAGGTTTGGAAAATGGGGATAAAGAGAAACACAAAGTATATTAGAAAGTTGCAAAACTTTTCTTTTTAGTGTGAACAGATGTTCTATATGTAAATACCCAGGTGATGGGTTTATAGTCATTGACAGCAAGGGAAACTCAAGTTCTCATTAGCTGACAGCAAGCAGAGGTTTGGAAAATCAGGAGAAAGAGAAACACAAAGTAAACCCTCAGCTGTGAAAAGTATTAGGTCTGAACAGGGTTTTTATTCATTGACAGCAAGGGCAACTCAAGTTTTTATTGGTTGACAGCAAGCAGAGGTTTGGAAAATCAGGAGAAAGAGAAACACAAAGCAAACCCTCAGCTGTGAAAAGTATTAGGTCTGAACAGGGTTTTTATTTATTGACAGCAAGGGAAACTCAAGTATTCATTAGTTGACAGCAAGAAGAGGTTTGGAAAATGTTGAAAAAGAGAAACACAAAGCAAACCCTCAGCTGTGAAAAGTATTAGGGCTGAACGGGGTTTTTATTCATTGACAGCAAGGGAAACTCAAGTTTTTATTAGTTGACAGCAAGCAGAGGTTTGGAAAATGGCGAGAAACCCAAAGTATTAGAATGTTGCAAAACTTTTCCTTTTAGTGTGAACAGATGTTCTGTATGTAAATACCCAGGTGAAGGGTTTATAGTCATTGACAGCAAGGGAAACTCATTAGTTGACAGCAAGAAGAGGTTTGGAAAATGGGGAAATAGCAAAACACAAAGCAAACCCTCAGCTGTGAAAAGTATTAGGTCTGAACAGGGTTTTTATTCATTGACAGCAAGGGAAACTCAAGTTTTTATTAGTTGACAGCAAGAAGAGGTTTGGAAAATGGGCAAATAGCAAAACACAAAGTATATTAAAAAGTTGCAAAACTTTTCCTTTTAGTGTGAACAAATGTTCTCTATGTAAATAATCAGGTGATGGGTTTATAGTCATTGACAGCAAGGGAAACTCAAGTTCTCATTAGTTGACAGCAAGCAGAGGTTGGAAAAATGGCGAGGAATACAAAGTATATTAGAAAGTTGCAAAACTTTTCCTTTTACTGTGAACAGATGTTCTGTATGTAAATTATCAGGTGATTGGTTTATAGTCATTGACAGCAAGGGAAACGCAAGTTGTCATTAGTTGACAGCAAGCAGAGGTTTGGAAAATGGTAGAAAGAGAAACACAAAGCAAACCCTCAGCTGTGAAAAGTATTAGGTCTGAACAGGGTTTTCATTCATTGACAGCAAGGGAAACTCAAGTTTTTATTAGTTGACAGCAAGCAGAGGTTGGGAAAATGGCGAGGAATACAAAGTATATTAGAAAGTTGCAAAACTTTTCCTTTTAGTGTGAACAGATGTTCTGTATGTAAATAATCAGGTGATGGGTTTATAGTCATTGACAGCAAGGGAAACTCAAGTTCTCATTAGTTGACAGCAAGCAGAGGTTGGGAAAATAGCGAGGAATACAAAGTATATTAGAAAGTTGCAAAACTTTTCCATTTACTGTGAACAGATGTTCTGTATGTAAATACCCAGGTGATGGGTCTTTGTTGCCCCCCTGGCACCTCTCCCCAATACCCACCCCCCGTGCTCCTGATTGACGTGCAATGTGCGCAGACTCCTCCCCTTCGGACATCAGACGTCTTTAAAACTTGCAATTTTCAGCTTCCTAATGCACAGTGTGGCAGATACATCTCATTACGAGGGCTTTTTTCCATCATAATGAGCCTATTGTTCCAATTTTTCCCAGGGCTCATAATCTCCAGGGCCGGCTTGTACCTTTTTCAAGTGGCCCTATACTAATGAATGGCCACATGGAGCTTTGTAGGTGAAGCCCTGAGTTTGACCTTACAAAACGCCACTCAAACAGGAAAGAGTTCCCGGGGCCTGCGCGCTGACGACTCTGTGCGCCCCATTGTGTGGTGCGGAGAGCGCCTGGCCGGGGTCCAGCTCTGTACAGGGAGGGGGTTCAGGTTTATACAAGTGTAGACGCAGCTGGGAATTCAGACTGGAGCTCGGAGCTGTTTTGCTTCCAAGTATGGTCAGGATGGGAACGCGCGACACGTTCTGGCCCTTTGTCATGTCTCGTTTTACGTAATCGCGGACTATTGTTTGTATATATTACGGTTAATGGCACCAGGAGCTCCTAGAAAAGCAGAAACATAGGTAAAACCCGGCGGGATCACGTCCAGACGGTCCGATATCACATGTAAGGCGATATAGGGGGGTACAGCGCCGGGTGGGGGCCTCCAGAGGGGTCACCTTGGGGCCAAAATTCTTTGGGTGACAACATTTTAATCAGTGTATCGGTGGTTCCTAAGATCTTTGGGTGCCAACATTACTTTTGGAAGGAATCCTTAAAGGGGGCACAAAGGAGGCATTAATACTTTTTAAAGTGGGCATTATTTGTTTTGAATAGGCACTTGGCGGCATTATTATGGAGTTAGGGGTGCAATAATTGCCTTGATCTTAACCCTTCCAATTCACGCTTTACCATTAATGAGTCACAGGATATTTTGTTACCCAGGTATAGATTATATTCCTAGTCTCTTCCATTCCCATAGGCACAGGTGTTGTTTTGGCTTACACTGGCCTGAAAGGAACAAGGGTCCCATATCCCCAACCCCTACCCAGCCGTAAGACTGTAGCACTTGGCTTTCTTCATTAAACCATGAATGGAGCAGCATGGCGCATGCACAACTAGTGATCTACTCAGCTACTCATGAATGTGGTCCTATACTTGAGGGGTATGAAAGCCACAGGACCACCATTGTGGCAATATCTCATTGTTTGGAACCACACTGATCTAACAGCTATCAATCACATAGAGGGGGTGATCAACATATAATCTACAGTATCTGCGTGGTGAATCTGCAAGAGCCACCCTGACATACAAACAAGTCAGGGCAAAAAATATATCTCCCGGATTCATACATTCCTTAATAGAGTTGAGCGCGGTTCGTGGTTCGAGGTTCTCCAGTTCGCGGCTCAAGTGATTTTGGGGCCTGTTCTAGATCGAACTAGAACTCGAGCTTTTTGCTAAAGCTCGATAGTTCTAGAAACGTTCGAGAACGGTTCTAGCAGCAAAAAAACAGCTAATTCCTAGCTGGCTTTCCGCTGTAATAGTGTAAGTCACTCTGTGACTCACACTATTATGACATTTCAGTGTATAGTGTGCGTGAACAGCGCCTTCAGATCACTGCTGTATGGATAATGGCGATCGCCAATTTTTTTTTTTTTTTCCTTGTTTTCCTTCCCTAAGCGCGCGCGTCTTGTGGGGCGGGCCAGCATGTCAGCCAATCCCAGACACACACACAGCTAAGTGGACTTTTAGCCAGAGAAGCAACGGCATGTGTGATAGGATGTCCATGTCACATGTCCCTGCATTATAAAAACGGACATTTTCCTCCAGCACGCCATTATCTCTTCTGCGTCCTTGGTATCAGACATCACTGGCGCAGCTCCGTCCTTTGTCCTATCGCCGATACTGCTGTATGCGCTCCATACACAGCACTGGACAGCTTAGGGATAGCACTTTCCATCAGTCCTTTTAACCCCTTCAGCCCCCGGGCACTTTCCGTTTTTGCGTTTTTATTTTTTGCTCCCCTTCTTCCGAGAGGCGTAACTTTTTTATTTTTCCATCAATCTTGCCATATGAGGGCTTGTTTTTTGCGGGACGAGTTGTACTTTTAAATGAAACCATAAGTTTTACCATATAGTGTACTGGAAAACGGCAAAAAAATTCCAAGTGCGGAAAAATTGCAAAAAAAAGTGGGATTGTACAATAGTTTTTGGGATATTTTATTCACCGTGTTCACTATATGGTAAAACTGATCTGTGGGTATGATGCCTCAGGTCGGTGCGAGTTTGTAGACACCAAACATGTATAGGTTTACTTGTATCTAAGGGGTTAAAAAAAATTCACAAGCGTGTCCAAAAAACATGGCGCACGTTTTGCGCCATTTCCCAAAACCCGTAGCGTTCTCATTTTTCAGGATCTGAGGCTCAGTGATGGCTTATTTTTTGCGTCTCGACCTGACGTTCTTAACGGTACCATTTTTGCGCAGATGCTACGTTTTGATCGCCTGTTATTGCATTTTGCGCAAAACATAATTTTGGCGTTTGGATTTTTTTGCCGCTACGCCGTTTACTGATCAGATTCATTGATTTTATATTTTGATAGATCGGGCATTTCTGAACGTGGCGATACCAAATATGTGTGTATTTTTTATTTTTTTAACCCTTTAATTTTCAATGGGGTGAAAGGGGGGTGATTTGAACTTTTAGGTTTTTTTTATTTTTTTTAATTTTTTAAAACTTTTTTTTTTACTTTTTTTTTTTATTTTACTAGTCCCCCTAGGGGGCTATTGCGATCAGCAATCCGATCGCTCTGCACTATCTGCAGATCTCAGCTACAGAGCTGAGAACTGCAGATTTGCTGCTTCACTTTCAATGCCGGCTGTATTCCGGCATTGAGAGGAAGTGACTCATGTTAGCTACAGGCGTCATCACATGACCCTGTGCTACCATAGCAACCGCCGAAAGTCACGTGATCATGTCACGTGACTTCCGGTGGGGGCGGGGTAAGTCACTGTCATGGCGGCGCCCATATACATATCGCTGCCAAGACTTTGGCAGCGAAATGTAAGGGGTTAATGGCCGCGGGTGGAAGCGATTCCACCCGCGGCTAGCAGGCACACATATCAGCTGTTGATAACAGCTGATATGTGCGCGTCTCGCCGCCGCCTGCCGGCGGCAGGGGGCGGGGCTTACCGGCACACGATCCATGACGTATCTAATACGTCATGGGTCGTTAAGGGGTTAAGGGCTCGTACCGGCAGGGTCAGAGCCATAGGTGACAGGTCCTGAAAACAGAGACAGCGTCTGTGTAGCTAAGGTCAGGGATTTCCTCGCTGCATTTCTCCATTAGGAGGGAATAGAAAGGCAGGCTTCCATTCCTCTACCCAGACCCACAACCCTGGCACTGTACCCTCCTGTCCTCTGCACACTCCAACTCATTATAACTAAGCCATTATACTAGCAAACACTCAGTGTACCTAGTGGCATCCTAAACGTGGCTATTGGACTTTGCTATAGTCCCACTAGTGCAAAGACATTTGCAGAGCACCTCTGCCTGCATTGCACACTCCAACTCATTATAACTAAGCCATTATACTAGCAAACACTCAGTGTACCTAGTGGCATCCTAAACGTGGCTATTGGACTTTGCTATAGTCCCACTAGTGCAAAGACATTTGCAGCACGTCTGCCTGCATTGCACACTCCAACTCATTATAACTAAGCCATTATACTAGCAAACACTCAGTGTACCTAGTGGCATCCTAAACGTGGCTATTGGACTTTTGTCTAGTCACACTAGTGCAAAGACATTTGCAGCACCTCTACCTGCATTGCACACTCCAACTCATTATAACTAAGCCATTATACTAGCAAACACTCAGTGTACCTAGTGGCATCCTAAACGTGGCTATTGGACTTTTGTCTAGTCACACTAGTGCAAAGACATTTGCAGCACCTCTGCCTGCATTGCACACTACAACTCATTATAACTAAGCCATTATACTAGCAATTGATGCTGCCAGTTTAAGGGCCGTAGTTGCATTGTCAGGGATATTTATTCTTTATTATTCTGCTGTTAATAAAGCTAGACCACCGCTGCAATCTACACCACCTCTCAATTTTTACTACCACATTTTCAGTGCACAATCTTGTCGCAATGAACATGAGTGGCAAAATGACAGATGCTGGTGGAAAGGGGAAGAGGCGTGTTGGAAAAGGAAAAAAAGGGTTTGTCCGTGGGGAAGGTGGCAAAGCTCCATTAACATCTGCTGAAGATAGACCATCTACCAGCAAAAGTAAGATGTCTACTACTTACCGTGGACAATCCGATGTGCTCCCTTTTTTACGGACACGAACAACAGGAACAAAGGTAGATGATGGCCAAAAAAGGAAAATGCTTGAATAGATCTCAAGTGGTCCAACAAGTGCCCTCTCAGCCACTTCAAGTACTGCATCCAAAAAACACCAGTCCTCTGAGTTGTCATCCCAATCACACTTGCTTTCTCCCAGCTCTGAAGTCTCCATCAGCCCTGCACAGTATGGTGGAACTGAGATGGCTGAGTCTGCAGAGCTGTTCAGTCACACTATAGCCTGGGAATCAGAGGTCTGCTCCCAAGCTACAGTGAGTACAGAACAGGAAATGGTCTGCAGTGATGCCCAGAACCTTTGTGACTCTGATTCAGGCCGTGAGGACCAAGTTTCTGAGCATAATGTTGACCCTTTGTCACAAACTGTAACACCTGTGGTTATAGACAATGAGGAACATACTGATGAAGATGAGACGCAGATACCCGATTGGGATGACAACTTAAATATTCGGTCAGGGCAAGAAGAGGCTCGGTCTGAGGGGGAGGGGAGTGCAAACACAATAATTGATGATGAAGTTCTAGATCCCACCTACTGTCAACCCACAGTCAGGCACTCGAGGAGGTCAACAGAGGTGGTGGAGGAGGATGCAACTGATGACGAAGTTACCTTGCGCCTTCCTGGACAGAGTCGGAGCACTGGTAGCACGTCTACAACTGCATCCTCAGCCACCACTCTGCCTCTGAGCATTATTCGGGGTGGATCAACAGGTCGCATGGCCTCTAAGCCTTGCCTAGCCTGGTCCTTTTTTGACATAGAAAAAGATCGCCCAAATTATGTGATCTGTAAAATTTGTCATGGTTCTCTTAGTAGAGGTCAAAACCTCAGCAGTTTGACAACTTCTTCCATGAACCGTCACATGAACAAATATCATATGGCCCGGTGGGAAGCTCACCGTGCTGCAATGCGGCCTAGCGGAGCGAACCATCCACCGCCTGCCCCTTCCAGTGCATCCGCGCGCTCGTCATCTTCTAGGACTGTGGGGACAGCTGTCACACCTGTTTTTCCACCCACAACTTCCACCACTGTAACCGCAACAGGCAGTTTGCTTGGTAGGTCGTCAGTTGGTTTGGAAGGGGAAACAAGTGAGTGTGTACAGCTCTCTCAGACATCGATAGCACCAACGTTGGATGAAGGCAACATCATGTCTCCGCCTGCACTTTCCTCACAAACCTGCATTTTTCCAGGGACACCCTACTCAACACCGTCTACACACAGCAGCCAGATCTCTGTCCCTCAGATGTGATCAAATAAAAGGCCACTTCCTGCGACCCATGACAAAGCTAAGAGGTTGACTCTATCCCTCTGTAAGCTGTTGGCTACCGAAATGCTGCCTTTCCGCCTGGTGGACACACAGGATTTTAGAGACCTTATGTCTGTCGCTGTGCCCCAGTACCAGATGCCTAGTCGCCACTACTTCTCTAAGAAAGGTGTGCCTGCGCTACACCAGCATGTCGCACACAACATCACCGCTTCCTTGAGAAACTCTGTGTGTGAACGGGTGCATTTCACCACCGATACTTGGACCAGTAAGCATGGACAGGGACGTTACATGTCGCTCACTGGGCACTGGGTAACTATGGTGATAGATGGTGAAGGGTCTGCTGCACAAGTCTTGCCGTCCCCACGACTTGTGTGTCAATCCTCTGTCTGTCCAAGTTCCGCCACTGCTTCTGCCTCCTCCACCTCATCTGGGTCCTCCACCTCCGCCCCAAGCCTGCCTGGTCAGGCCACCAGCGTTCTCACTGCGCAGAAGGAATCACGCACCCCTCATTACTTTGCTGGCAGCAGAGCGCAACGGCATCAGGCGGTCTTTAGCTTGACATGTCTTGGGAATAAGAGTCACACAGCTGAGGAGTTGTGGTCAGCTCTGCGGTCCGAGTTTAATAAATGGTTGTCTCCACTCAACCTGCAGCCTGGTAAGGCCGTGTGCGACAATGCTGCAAACCTGGGTGCGGCCCTTCGCCTGGGCAAGGTGACACACGTGCCTTGTATGGCTCACGTGTTGAACCTTGTTGTCCAGCAATTTTTAACACACTATCCCGGCCTAGATGGCCTTCTCACCAGGGCACGAAAACTGTCTGCTCACTTCCGCCGTTCAAGCGCCGCAGCTGAGCGACTTGCATCGCTCCAGAAGTCTTTCGGCCTGCCGGTTCATCGCCTGAAATGCGATGTGGCGACACGCTGGAATTCAACTCTCCATATGTTACAGTGACTGTGGCAGCACCGCCGAGCCCTGGTGCAATACGTCATGACGTATAGCCTGGGCCAACGAGATGCAGAGGTGGGGCAGATCACCCTGATGGAGTGGTCTCAGATCAAGGACCTATGCACCCTTCTGCACAGTTTCGACATGGCGACGAATATGTTTAGCGCTGACAATGCCATTATCAGCATGACAATTCCAGTCATTTACATGCTGGAGCACACGCTAAACACTATTCGGAGTCAGGGGGTGGGACAACAGGAAGGGGAGGAACTACAGGAGGATTCATATGCGCAAGGGACAACAACATCACCAAGGTCCAGACGTTCATCATCACCAACGCGGCAGGCATGGGACCATGGGGGACAGGGATCAACAAGGGCGCATGGTAGCAGGCGAAATGTTGAGGAAGGTGCAGGAGAACATGAAGAAATGGAGGACGAACTGTCCATGGACATGGAAGACTCAGCAGATGAGGGGGACCTTGGTCAAATTTCAGTTGAAAGAGGTTGGGGGGAGATGTCAGAGGAAGAAAGAACGGTTAGCACCTCTATGCCACAAACACAGCGTGGACTTGGTCCGCATGGCTGCGCAAGACACATGAGTGCCTTCTTGTTGCACTACCTCCAACATGACCCTCGGATTGTCAAAATTAAAAGTGATGATGACTACTGGCTTGCCACACTATTAGATCCCCGGTACCAGTCCAAATTTTGTGACATAATTCCAGCCATAGAAAGGGACGCACGTATGCAGGAGTATCAGCAGAAGCTGTTACTCGATCTTAGCTCGGCTTTTCCACCAAACAACCGTGCAGGTGTAGGGAGTGAATCTCCCAGTTGTAACTTTACAAACATGGGACGGTCTCGTCATCTTCAACAGTCTACACGTACCAGTAGGACCGTATCTGGTGCTGGTAACAGCAATTTTATGGAATCTTTTCATAATTTTTTTAGACCCTCCTTTGCAAGGCCACCAGAGACAACAAGTCTGACACATAGTCAACGGCTGGAGAGGATGATACAGGAGTATCTCCAAATGAACATCGATGCCATGACTTTGCAAATGGAGCCTTGCTCATTTTGGGCTTCAAACCTAGAAAAATGGCCAGAGCTCTCCACTTACGCCTTGGAGATTTTGTCGTGTCCAGCTGCCAGCGTTGTCTCTGAACGTGTCTTCAGTGCTGCTGGGTGTGTGCTGACAGATAAGCGCACGCGTCTGTCCAGTGACAATGTGGACAGACTAACGTTCATCAAAATGAACAAGTCATGGATCCAGAAGGAATTTACTACCCCTGTGTCATCCTGGGGAGAGTAAATGCTTGTGGATTTGGAATGTGCTTGATGCAAATCAAAACATCCTGTTTGCAACTAGGGCCCAAGTGCTGCCACTGAATGGGTGGGTGTGTGTGGGGCACAATTTTTGGAAAAAAGGGAGACTCTGCTTGGAGTAACCCTTGCTTGCTGTGTTTTTAAAAGGAGCGAAGATGAACAAGTCATGGTTCAGCAAAGACTTTATCTACGTACCCCGGTGTCATCCTGGGGACGGTTAATTATGGCGTATTTTTGAATGTGCTTGATGCAAATCTAGCTGTGAAGTGTACAACTGGGGCACAAGTGCTGCCACTGAAGGGGTGGGTGTGTGTGGGGCCCAATTTTTGGAAAAAAGGGAGACTCCGCTTGGAGTCACCTTGCGGTGTTTTACATGACTTTAGAAGGGCGTGCCATGCCTATATCTGTGTCTCCTCCTCTTTTTCCTTGTCCAGCTCTTTTGTTTTCGCATGAGTATATGTCCTTGTCACTTTCCCATGTGTTTGTGTTGTGTTGTGAGTTGTTTGTCACCTTTTGGACACCTTTGAGGGTGTTTTCTAGGTGTTTTTATGTGTTTGTGATTGCCTGCCATTGTTTCCTATGCAGTTCGAGTTCGGCTCGTCGAACGTTCGACGAGCCGAACTCGACCGGGACCTCCGTTCGGCGAACCGACCTCGAGCCGAACCGGGACCGGTTCGCTCATCTCTATTCCTTAACCAAGAATCAGCAAAAACATTAGTGCATGCCCTCATCATCTCCCGCCTCAACTATTGCAACCTCCTGCACTGTGGCCTCCCTTCCAACACTCTTGCACCCCTTCTATCATAAACTCTGCAGCCCCATTAATCCACCTCTCCCCTCGCTATTCCCCAGCCTTTTCTCTTTTCCAATTCAATCACTGGCTTCCAATTGCCCGGTGACCCTAGTTCAAAACATTAACCATGACATACAAAGCCATCCACAACCTGTCTCCATCATACATCTGTGACCTAGTCTCCCGGTACCTACCTGTACGCAACCTCAGATCCTCACAAGATCTCCTTCTCTACTCCTCTCTTATCTCCTCTTCCTACAATCTCGTACAAGATTTCACTCGTGCCTCCCCCATTCTCTGGAATGCTCTACATCAGCATTTCAGACTCTCACCTACCGTGGAAACTTTCAAAAGGAACCTGAAGACCCACCTCTTCCGACAAGCCTACAACCTGCCGTAACCCTCATGATGACACCATTGCACAACCAGCTCTGCCCTCTCCTCCTGTACCAGTCTGTTTTTGTAATGTTCATGATTATTGTACCTGTCCATGCTATGTATACCTTTTCACATGTAAAGCGCCATGGAATAAATGGCGCTATAATAATAAATGATAATAATAGTAAGTGTAACATTCATTAAGGGAGTCCAACTATTGGTGTGCACAGTGGTGCTGGCCAAATATTTCTACATTCCCTTTGTCAACTCATCACATAACTATTTATGGTTTCGTTTAGGGGTTATTGATTAGTTCTTGTCTAGGGGGGATGTAGGAATTTGTAGTAGTATTCCTAATGCCTTCTGGTCTATGTTACTATCCTCATGGTGCTCCTTATTCCTGGTGTTTCAGGAGGATGATAAGATTAGTGATATAATCTGTAGTGGGTTCAAAGGAATCAGTGGCCACAATGGGGGTAGGCTAATGCCATATTATACTTTCAATGTGACCTGTGGCATCATTGGCTGCAACACCTAAGAGACTCCTCTATCAAACCTACAGGGCAACTTCCAGAACAGGACTCTTCATTACTAAACTCCGTACTCCATCCACCTAATCTCTAATCTGTACCAGAGTCAAGTCCAAATATACAGGCATAAACTCAATACTTCCTGGTACAGTTTAGTTACCGCAGCTAGATATATACACCACCTGGCAAAACATGGCGGCACCACTCATTGGGGAACTCTTTCAGCTCAATATGACTCATGGCAAATATAAACTTGCATCACAGAGCCCTGGCCTTCTCCATGGTCACTCCTGAGCTCACAGACCCCTAGCCCTTCCCATGGTCACTCCTCAACTCACAGACCCCTAGCCCTTCCCATGGTCACTCCTCAACTCACAGACCCCTAGCCCTTCCCATGGTGACTCCTGAGCTCACAGACCCCTAGCCCTTCCCATGGTCACTCCTCAACTCACAGACCCCTTGCCCTTCCCATGGTCACTCCTGAGCTCACAGACTCCTGGCTTTCTCCATGGTGACTCCTGAGCTCACAGACCCCTAGCCCTTCCCATGGTCACTGCTCAGCTCACAGACTCCTAACTTTCTCCATGGTCACTCCTCAGCACAAAGACCTTTTAGCCCTCTTCAAGGTCACTCCTGAGCTTACAGGCCCCTGGTCATTTCCATAGTCACTCCTGAGCTCACAGATCCCTGGGCCTCTCCATGGTAACTCCTGGGCTCACAGACCCCCTAGCCCTTCTCATGGTTATTCCTCAGTTCAGCTCACATACCCATTAGCCCTCTCCATGGTCACTCCTGAGCTCACAGAACCCTAGCCCTTCCCATGGTCACTCCTCACCTCAGCTAACAGACTCCTTAGCCTTCTCTACGGTCCCTCCTCAGCTCAGCTCACAGACCCTTTAGCCCTCTCCATGGTCACTCCTTAGCTCACAGACCCCTGGCCCTTCCCATGGTAACTTCTGACCTCACAGTTCCCTGGCCTTCTCCGCGGTCAATCCTCAGCTCAGCTCACAGACCCCTAGCCCTCTCCATGGTCACTTCTGGGCTCACAGACCCCCTAGCCCTCTTCATGGTCACTCCTTAGCTCACAGACCCCTGGCCCTTCCCATGGTAACTTCTGACCTCACAGTTCCCTGGCCTTCTCCGCGCTCAATCCTGAGCTCACAGAGACTTTCTGCCAGGCACTAACCTTACTGGCTCCTGAGATAAAAGTATCAGCAGTCTGCACAAATCTCTCTGTTGTTTTGCCACAATGTGTCAGTCTAGCCTCCAAGCTGTTTATCATTTCTGGACTGGATACAATTGTAGCCATCTCTCAGCAGGCTAAGATGAGGACTGATATGATAAGAATTGGATTTTTTTTTTGCTTCTGAAGGAGAGCTAATTTGCATACTTTTTTTCTATAGAGCCTTTAAATCTCCAGAAACCCTATAGATCTCTTCAAGAAAAAACAGTATCTCCTCCAAATAAAACTGATTACAAGTTTTTATCATCTCATGGAGTAAAGTGATCGCTTCTGATTTGATATTTGATTTCATAAAGTATATACTGTACACAGAACGGAGCAGGACAGACGCACCGGGGAGATCAGCTCTGAGGTTTGTTAATTCTGTCCTGTCAGATAACACCAAAACATGAGACTGTAAATCTGCACCTGAGGCCTGGGACCTGCTCCATTAACCACAAATGAGGCCGCACTCAGAGAACAATCTATAAATCTCTGCTTATGGCTGAGGGAAAAAAAAAAAAAGAAAGATTGAAGACTGAAATCTTTGCTGGGCGGCTGCAGGCGGCCTTTACTTTTGCTCCAGGAAAAATGCAGAAATTTCAGGACAATCCGTAAAAATAAGCCACTCGTTTATGCCGTCCATAAGACCATGGTTTACGCCTCTCGTCACATTGATCTCATCCCTCATGTTACGACTCCTAACATTTCCCCAGGCACCGAGAAAATACTAATCCTGCACCTGTAGACATTGCGCATTGTCAGATATCCTGGAGCACCCCCAGCACAAGTCTCTACCGCAATTTACACCTGTTGCTTCTTTTTCACTTCTGTCTACTGTTTACAAATCTGTTTAAGGCCTGCGCCACACATCCGTGCCTCCGGCACGTGTTTGTCATTTTTTACACGTACCGGCGGCACGGAGACACTTTAACCAATGCTACCCTATTGTAGCAGGCACACACACGTAAAACCACACGGAACGTGTGTCCGTGTGCGTTTGTACGTGTGTGCGTTTTTGAAAGCGCTGACATGTCCGTTTATTCACCGGCAGCACGGGTGTCACACGGCCCGCACCCGCACCACACGGGTGTAGTGTGGATGCGGTCCCGTGTGACACGCGCCGGAGAAAACACACATGTCATTGAAAAAAAAAAGAAACATTAACTCACCTTCTCCAGCCCTCCTGTCTCTGCCGCTGCTGCCTCTTGCTGCCGACCGCCGCTCATTATTCTCATTGAATATTCACTTCACTGCCTGGCAGCAGCAGCAGCGGGGAGACGGCAGGGATGGAGACCGAGGATCAGCACCACGGACAGCAGCGCGGACATCAGGAAGGACCAGGTGAGTATAATAATTACTGATTCTACGTGTGCTATCGCGGATAGCACACGTAGAACACACGTGTCCCGCACGTACCAGAGACACGTACTTACCTGCACACAACACGCAGGGAAAATACGTGTCTCTCGGCACGTGCGTGAATTTCACGTGAGTGTGGCAGAGGCCTAAAAAAAAGTTTGAAAGATTCTACAACTTTCTAAATAACTTTGGCCACCATTCATCAATTGTGGGGGGTTGTAAGTCACGTTTTTTTTTGTCTTGTGGTATTCATTGCTGTTTTTAGTACCAAATTTTTGAAAAACGGAGCAAGCAGGTTTAGAAATTTGATGCAAAAAATTGAATTCATTTTATGTGCTTTTTTATAGCAAAAAGCCACATGCTCCCTCAATGTTGCACAATTGTTTTATTTATTTATTTTATATATATATATATATATATATATATATATACCTATATATATATATATATATATATATATATATATATTATTTTTTTTTTATTTTCTTTATTTTTATTATTTTTGGTTTTTTTTTAAAAAAAAATTATTAAATAATAAAATAAATATTAATAATATTCAAAAAAATTCCGAACTGACTGGAGTACATCCATGTCAAAAGTTTGTGACATTTCTAAAAGTAGAAAACAATGAATCGTATACAAAGGTGTATGATTTGCCCTATACAGGGGATCACACTAGATTATGCCTTAAAGAAATTGGTGTCACAGCGCAGACTAGGGGAAAGTCCAGCGTGAGGCCAAAAACACAACTTAACAGGGGTAACACCACAACATACAAGAGGTACAATGGGGAAACTTTAACAATGGAGGGTCTTAGTGCTAGTGAGAGTGAAGATGGACACCTCCATCACTTACCTGCCACTGTACCCTACACTTCTAGCTAGTCACTATACAGGTTCCTCACATGTCGCTTAGCAGGAATCTAAAGCCCTGACTGAACCTACATTAGTCCTGGCTAGTGAGTAGGTAGGTAAGGATCACTAGTCCTACCACTGCACTGAAATAACACACCAGGGAAATGAAGACAGACAGGAGGAAACAACAAAAACTGCTGCAGTCAATCCCAAGACTGCAGCCACCACAGCAATGTCAAGAGAGGGCTCCTCCAGCTCCTTTCGCCCCCAGGCCAAGCATCCAAATGAATGAGAGAATAACCAGCACCCTCTGCTGGCATGGCAGCAGACGGTATATAAAGGGACTGGGAGTGTTCCAGACCGGAAATACCTGAGATGGTAATGAGACTGTGTTGCTGGCAATGAATACTGACATTAACCCTCTCTTCCCCGAATGAAAGGGAATACATTTAAATAGCAGAGTCTTCACAAGGAAAAGTTTGACTCAGTACCAGTACCTGTCACTAAACTCTAATAGTCAAGAGATGACCGTGACAATTGAAGAGTCCTCCTTAGCTTAGTACACTAATTAACATCACTAGATACCTCTTTTGTCGAAGTTGGAACCATTCAAATCTTCTTTTCCTCCATGTTTCCCAAAAAAGAGTGCCTAGCTAAGGAGGCATGACGTCAAACCACTAAGGGCTGGTAATGAATACCAAATCAGGAGCTTAGAGTGAAGTGAGTTGGCCAGGAGGAGTTGAAAGCAGTTGCCCTTTGCGCATGCGTCATTTATTGTCAATGATGTGATGATGATAGTACAGCTCTATTTGTCAGTGCAATAGACATTGAATAGAGTGGCATTGAGGATAAGTAGGGCTTGGTACATGTTTTGAAACCAGTGGCAAAATAGGGGCAAACTCTATCTCAGTGCATAAATATGTTGTTTTCATAGTATAAACTAAGAAGGGAGAAGGAGCGGGAGCTGGCCGGGATGTGAGTAGAGAAGAGAAGCCAGTTGCGCATGCTCCATTTTTTTTTTATCAATGAGTGTGATGATGATATTGCAGCTCTTTTCGTCAGTGCAATAGGCATTGAATAGAGTGGCATTGAGGATAAGTATGGCTTGGTACTTGATTCAGAACCGGTGACAAAAGAGGCTCAAACCTTATCTCAGTGCTTAAATATGTTGTTTTCATAGTATAAACTACAAAGGGAGAAGTAGTGAGAGATGGCGCATACTCCATTTATTATCAATGAGTGTGATGATGATAGCGCAGCTCTTTTTGTCAGTGTGATAGACATTTAATAGAGTGTCATTGATAATAAGCAGGGCTTGGTGCATGTTTCGAAACCAGTGACAAAAAAGGCTCACACCCTATCTCAGTGCATAAATATGTTATTTTCATAGCATAAACTAAGAAGGGAGAAGAAGCCGGAGATGGCCGGGATGTGAGTAGAGAAGAGAAGCCAGTTGCGCATGCTCCACTTATTATCAATGAGTGTGATGATGATAGCGCAGCTCTTTTCGTCAGTGTGATAGACATTGAATAGAGTGGCATTGATCATAAGTAGGGCTTGGCACTTGATTCGGAACTGGTGACAAAAGAGGCTCAAACCTTATTCTCAGTGCATAAATATGTTGTTTTCATAGTATAAACTAAGAAGCGAGAAGGAGCGGTAGATGGCCAGTATGTGAGTAGAGCAGAGAAGCCAGTTGCGCATGCTCCATTTATTATCAATGAGTGTGATGATGATGATAGCGCAGCTCTTTTGTCAGTGTGATAGACATTGAATAGAATGTGGCACTGATGATAAGTAGGTCTTGATACATGTCTCAAAACCAGTGGCAAAAGAGGCTCAAACCATATCTCAGCGCATAAATTTGTTGGTTTCATAGTATAAACTAAGAAGGGAGAAGAAGCTGGAGATGGCAGGGATGTGAGTAGAGCAGAGAAGCCAGTTGCGCATGCTCCATTTATTATCAATGAGTGTGATGATGATAGCGCAGCTCTTTTCGTCAGTGCAATAGATATTGAATTGAGTGGCATTAATGATAACTGGGGCTTGGTACTTGTTTCGAAACCAGTGGCAAAAGAGGCTCAAACCCTATTTTAGTACATAAATATGTTGTTTCATAGTATAAGCTAGAAAGGGAGAAGGAGCGGGAGATGGCCAGGATTTAAGTAGAGCAGAGAAGCCAGTTGCAGATGCTCCATTTATTATCAATAAGTGAGATAGCACAGCTCTTTTTGTCAGTGCAATAGACAGAATAGGGTGGTAGTGATAACCAGTAGAGCTTGGTACTTGTTTCAAAACCAGCGGCAAAAGAGGTTGAAAGCCTATTTTAGTGCATAAATATGTTATTTTCATAATATAAGAAGGGACAAGGAGCAGGAGATGGCCAGGATGTGAGTAGAGGAGAGAAGCCAGTTGTGCATGCGCCATTTATTATCAATGAGTGTGATGATGATAGCGCAGCTCTTTTGTCAGTGTGATAGACATTGAATAGAGTGGCATTGATGATAAGTAGGGCTGGGCACTTGATTCGGAACCGATGACAAAAGAGGCTCAAACCATATCTCAGCCCATAAATATGTTGTTTTCATAGCATAAACTAAGAAGGGAGAAGGAGTGGAAGATGGCCAGAATGTGCGTAGAGCAACGAAGCCAGTTGCGCATGCTCCATTTATTATCAATGAGTGTGATGATGATAGCACAGCTCTTTTCGTCAGTGTGGTATAGACATTGAATAGAGTGGCATTGGTGACTGGTCTCTCCATTCCACTCCTCTTGGCCAGGGAAGTACAGATATAAGACTGTGTTCTCACAATCTAAAAACAAACGTTTATCCAATAGTGTTTATTTTTGCAGGATGGAATATCCCTTTAAGCTTAGTTCATATTCCATATTCCCTTCTCTTTGGAGCCCTTAGTAGGGGCTTTGCCCTGCTCACTGGTAGGTAGCCCACCCTGCCAGCAGCACATGAATCATTGGCATAAAGCCGCAGGAATCTTGGCAAGGAGTGAATGGTTACTGAGTAACGTGATCAGCTCCGGTCACCAGAAACCTTTTTTCCTATCAGAATCCAGTCCATCAGATAAAACGTCCCCCCCTTTGACCAGTGTCGGATTCGCACCGCCGGTGCCTCGTTGTAGGGCCTGACGCGCTGATATTAGCTCAGTCCCCGCACGTTGTAGCCATAGGGAGCGAACGCTTTGTTCCAGGACTCGCCTGTGTTTGTCTTAGCGGGGTGCGGCTCTGTACCGAGTCTAAATGTGTTACAAACGTCGTTTCCTCCTGTCCAAGAACAGAAATGTAAAAATAATAGAGAGATCCACTCCAAGCCTCGGAAAAAAAATGACGGCTGCAAACGTAAGAAAATCCCCTTAATAGGAGTACTCTGAATTTATACATGTATCACAATGAATGTACGAGCTCTGGGGACCCCCGATCATGGGACCCCCCCGACCCTGAGAACACAGGAACAGAGCAGTGTGAAGCACGTGTCACTATCGCTACATACATGGGACAAATTAGCCATTCAGAAGCTTGGAAAAGCTGGGTCACTCTGTGATGGTATTAATCAGTCACTGTATGGCGGTATTATTCAGTCACTCTATGATGGTATTAATCAGTCACTGTGTGGCGGTATTATTTAGTCACTCTATGATGGTATTAATCAGTCACTGTATGGCAGTATTATTCACTCACTCTATGATGGTATTAATCAGTCACTGTTTGACGGTATTATTCAGTCACTATGATGGTATTAATCAGTCACTGTGTGGCGGTATTATTCAGTCACTCTATGATAATATTAATCAGTCACTGTGTGGCGGTATTATTCAGTCACTCTATGATGGTATTAATCAGTCACTGTGTTGCGGTATTATTCAGTCACTCTATGATGGTATTAATCAGTCAGTGTATGGCGGTATTATTTAGTCACTCTATGATGGTATCAATCAATCACTGTATGACAGTATTATTCAGTCACTCTATGATGGTATTAATCAGTCACTGTTGGCGGTATTGAGTCACTATGATGGTATTATTCAGTCACTGTATGGCAGTATTATTCAGTCACTCTATGATGGTATTAATCAGTCACTGTATGGCAGTATTATTCAGTCACTCTATGATGGTATTAATCAGTCACTGTATGGCAGTATTATTCAGTCACTCTTTGATGGTATTAATCAGTCACTGTATGGCAGTATTATTCAGTCACTCTATGATGGTATTAATCAGTCACTGTATGGCAGTATTATTCAGTCACTCTATGATGGTATTAATCAGTCACTGTATGGAGGTATTATTCATATTTCTATTATAATTTTCCTCTGATTGTTCCATTCCTGGTTTTCTCTTATAAATATTGATGCAAAAACTTAAAAAAAAAACTATTCAATGTGTGCACATGGCTTATTGCAGTATTATTTAGTTACTCTATGGTGGTTTTATTTAGTCACTCAAGGTGAGTGTTATCCAGTCACTAAGTGGTAGTATTATTCAGCAACTCTCTTGTGCTATCATACAAATGATGGTATTATTTATCCATTGTATGATGTTATTCAGGCATTGTATTGTCATATTATTCGGTTCCCATGTGGCGGTGTTTTTCATTCAGTGTGTAATAGCATTTATCAGTCACTCATGGTGCTTTAGTTCTGTTAATATCTGGTTTTATTATTGAGTCCCTATTTGACAGCACTATTCAGCCAGTGTATGGTGGTGTTATTCATTCATTCACTGTATGATTACATTATTCAGTTTCCTTATGGCGGTATTTTTTAGCCAATGTGCGGTAGTATTATCTAGTCACTGTATGGTTATATTATTTAGTCTCCATATTGCACTGTGTTAGTATTCATTATTTTGTGTGGTGTTATTGTTTAGGCTCTGTATTGGAGTATTATTCAGCCACTATATGGCGGTATAATTTAGTCAAATGTTTGGTTGCAGGCAGCGCATTTTAGGATATTAATAAACCCAGTTTTATATTTGTCGTTCGGTTTAAACATGGAGGACTTAAGACAAACATGATACATAGTGACAAAATGTAGAAGTTCGAGGAGCAGCTTCTGTGTCACTCACAGTTAATTAGCTATGAAGCCGTTCTGCCCTGATGCGGTAATTATTTTCCATTCAGTACATAGCGGCTCTGCCGTATGAGATAAGCTCTGCGCACAGAACGTTCAGCGCGTATCAGCATTATCTGCATGTGGCGGCATGATAGGACAATAAAGAAGCGTGCGCCGCCCCGGTGACATCTTACAGTCTATTATTACACTCATTTATTTAGTCACTTCCATAGTCTCAAATTTAAAACGTTGTTCAAGATAATTAAAATAGCGCCACACGTGTGCACAGGCTGCTCCTGGTAATGCAGCAACACCATTTATATTAAAAAGAAGCTGAGAGCTGAGCTGCATTACCAGAAGTAACCCGTTGACAGGTGTGGCGCCAGTGGCGTACCGTGGTACCGTCATTGGTGGCAGACTACACGACCGCTATGGGGCCTGTGACGTCAGGGGGCTCAGTGCGACGACGTCAGTGCTGTTCATATGCAGCGAACATGCAGAGAGCGGAGCAGCGGGGGAAAGAGGAGGGTTGAGGTGAGGTGAGTATTTATCCTAAATAATTAAGTACGCTGTAAAAACATTATACTATATGGAGGACTATGGGGGTGGATGCATTATACTATATGGAGGACTATGGGGGGGTGCATTATACTATATGGAGGACTATGGGGGGTGCATTATACTATATGGAGGACTATGGGGGGGTGCATTATACTATATGGAGGACTATGGGGGCTGCATTATACTATATGGAGGACTATGGGAGGTGCATTATACTATATGGAGAACTATGGGGCTGCATTATACTATATGAAGGACTATGGGGGCTGCATTATACTATATGGAGGACTATGGGGGGGTGCATTATACTATATGGAGGAATATGGGGGCTGCATTATACTATATGGAGGACTATGGGAGGTGCATTATACTATATGGAGCACTATGGGGCTGCATTATACTATATGGAGGACTATGGGGGGGTGCATTATACTATATGGAGGACTATGGAGGCTGCATTATACTGTATGGAGGACTATGGGAGGTGCATTATACTATATGGAGGACTATGGGGGTGCATTATACTATATGGAGGACTATGGGGGCTGCATTATACTATATGGAGGAATAAGGGGGTGCATTATACTATATGGAGGACTATGGGGGCTGCATTATACTATATGGAGGAATATGGGGGTGCATTATACTATATGGAGGACTATAGGGGGTGCATTATACTATAGGGAGGACTATGGGGACTGCATTATACTATAGGGAGGACTATGGGGGCTGCATTATACTATATGGAGGACTATAGGGGGTGCATTATACTATATGGAGGACTATTGGGGCTGCATTATACTATATGGAGGACTATGGGGGCTGCATTATACTATAGGGAGGACTATGGGTGCTGCATTATACTATATGGAGGACTAAAGGGGCTGCATTATACTATAGGGAGGACTATGGGGGATGCATTGTAATATTTGGAAGACTTTTGGGTGCAATATACTATATGGAAGGCATTGTGCGCCTATTATATGAAGGACTATGGAAGGTACATTATACTATATGGAGGACTATGGGGTGCATTATATTGTATGGAAGACTATGGGGTGCATTATACTATATTGAAGGCAAAGTTCTCATTATACTATATGTAGGACTTTGGGGGGCCATTTTAATATTTGGATGGCTATGTGGAGGTCATTGTATTATTTGAAGGGCTATGTTGGGGCCGTTATAATATTTTTGAGGGTTATGAGGGAGCCATTATTCTTTAAGGAGGTCTATTTGAGGGCCATTATACTGTATCTAAGCAATTATACAGAGTGCAGGATTGTGTGGGGACCATTATACTGTGTGGAGGGCTGTGTGGGGGCCATTATGCAGTGTTCAGTGGTGTGGAGGCAATTATACTGTATTTTGCCCAATATACTGTATGGGGAATCTGTGGGGGGTTACAGTTGGGGAATCATACTGTGTTGGAGTTACCATACTTTTCTGGGGTGGTTGAGGGAGGTACAGTAGGGTGTGGGGGACTGGGGCAGTTAGAGCTTCTGCTTTGGGGTCCCATGATCTCTATGTACACCCCTGTGTGCTATTTGGATGGAAACAGATATGTTTTTCCACCATTTACCCTTTTAAATGATTATTCCTAAAAAAAAAATCATGGGAATAACTTGTTGATCCTGAGTTTGTAGCTTTGGAAGCCTGATGGACTCTATTGTCCAATACTGATGAAGTAGAGGTGACTCGCCCACCCCAGGGCTATGGGACACCCGGTGCCGGGCCGGACTAGTCCGGTGGTAGTCAGTGGTGGCTGGGCCCAGCTCCGTGGCCCTGGTGGGTGTCAGTAGAATATGTGGCTTGCTTGTTAATGTTTGTGTTCGTGACGCCACCTGTGGTATGCGGCTAATAAGCCGCCGCTGCTGTGTGAGGCCTCCGGGATGATGTTATGGCAGCAATGGTAGTACTGCTCCCCACAGGTGGAGCAATGCCCGGGGCACAGTTGGTGCTTGGGAATGTCTATGCAGCTGAAATAACTGAGGCAACTTCAGAGGTGCAGTTCAAGTTCTTTACTCACAGTTCTTGTCAGGGCAGGCAGGACCCTTGGACTGCTGGGACCGCTGTCAGGGACCTCCGTCTTCTGGGTGATTCCGAGTGTGAAATCCGGTACCCTCTCTCTTAGTGTCTCCTTCTCTGCTGTCTTCACTAGCCTTGCCCGAGTTTGGATGGCCCTGGCTTGGCCTCCACTACAGCCTCCAGGCTGGGGGGTCACCTGTCGGCTGAGTACCCCTTTTCTGAAGGTCTGCTATGGGTTCTGGCCCTGGGAGCTTACAACGTCCCTGGGCCTCGGTTTTTACTGTTTGGAGATTGTCTTTGCACTCCTCCAGTCTCTAGGGACCGTCCCCTGTCGCAGCTTAATCACTCCACCGATGTCAATGTGGACCAGGCCACCGCAGCCTGCAGCTACTCGTAGCGCCTCTGGGCCCTCGGCTTCGGTACCCAACAAGGACTGCTCGTGGTACCTACAGGACTACCCGCGGCCCTGCGACCCTTTCTTTCCTTCTCTTCTTTCTCCTCCTTGCCTGCTTCCAGCAAGCCTCCTCCTCCCTCCTGTCTCTCGTTCTTCTTCTCCAACTACATGCTCACTCCTCACTCTCTCACTCCCCGAGCTAACTGACTAAACTTGACCTTCCTATCTCTGTCTGCTCTCCTTGGCTCCTCCCACCTCCCCTGTTGCTAAGCAGTAACCTATGGGAGCAGGGATGGGTCTTACGGCCCCTCCCAGCATGCAGCATGGGAGGGTTGCCTGCCACTTTCCCTGGTCCTGTGTGTCCCTAGCAATGGGTGTAGTGTGGATTTACCAGGGGACCGGAGTTCACTCTCTTCCTCTCCCAGAATGGGCATCACACCGCAGGTGGGGTGCAATGACCTGTGGCGACGGAAGCCTCAGGGGCGCCACACTCCCCCACAGCAAATCCCAGAACGTCCTCGGGCTGAAAAACAACAAAAACATGTGGAGAAACTGCAAAAACATTTTTGTATGCAATAACATAAAACAGTAAAACATTTCTTCCCTTTATGGGAGGCACATATCATGAACGTTGCGAACTTCTTATAAAGAAAACTCTAAGTGTGCACTTCCAGTCCATTGCACGGTTTGGCAAATCCCCCATAATTCTGGTAGGGGGCACAACGGGTGCAACTAATTACATTTTTGGCTACTACAAGTCCAGTAGCCCGGCAGTTCGTTTCTTTCAATCAAACAAAAGTGACATCATCAACCAGCCATTAAGTCCAATGGCCTGGTTACGTAAGACATATCAACAACATACCAGCCACTAAGTCCAGTGGCCTGGTAGGACATGACACATACACTTTCACCGGGGCCCACATTCTAGTTCAGTGGCCCGGTAACACATAACATGGGGGGGTGACGTCTTCAAAAAGAATCAGGGGCAGCACAGTAGGAAAGGGTGTCATCTTCGAAAAGAATAAGGGGCAAAACACAAGGGACATCTTCAAAAAGAATGAGGGGCTATGTACAGTTTGGCAGCTCTTCATCTTCCTTACTCTCGAGGATAGATGTCAGGATCCCACTCCGGCATGGCTCCTGGCAGCAGGTACGCTGATGAGATCATCGTCTGGGTCCCTTGAGCACTGGTCCCTGACCTTCTGCGCTGTCCTGCAGCCTGGATTGGAGTGGGGCTGCCTGTAGGCGTTGCACGGCGCTGCTGTAGAGGGCTGCTTGTCTGCAGGGGGCTATTGCTGTGGTCTCTAGGGCCCTGCTTTGGCCGGGCACCCTGCATCACACGCGCCATGGAGATCCTGGTCTGCGTCTCCTGGGTAACTGTTGCAGGCCGGCTGCAATGTTCTGCGGCCTGGGTCTGTCTTGAGGTGGCGCTGCTGCTTGGGGAGATGCTGCGCTCTTGTGCTGTGCGGCGCCACTCTGGCTCTTCTGGGGCCGCTTCTTCCTGCACAATGTGCACATGCAGCGCATACCACCCGCGGTCCCCCATCAGCCGAGTATATTCCACCTCATCACCCGGCTTGGTATCGCGCCCTGGGTGGCCTCTGGGCAGGTGCTCCTCAATGTCTCTCCGGGCCACAAACACATCCTTGCCTAGGCCGGGCTCCCGGATGAAGCCCCAGCCACCTTTCTGCCGGAAATCAACTACGGTGCCCCGTCTCACTGGGCACTCAGTTCCCTTCAGGGCCTTCCTGACCTCTTCCTTGGAGGCCAGATTGGCGACTTCTCGGGCCCTTCTTTTCTCTTCCCGGAGTTCCCGCTCCCGCTGGTACTCGACCACCAGCCTCCGGCACGTCAACTCATTGGCCAGGGGAGTTTCCTTGGGGCGCAGCGGCCGCTGCAGTCCCTTGGTTTCTATGGGCGCCGCGTCCCAGTTCACTCCCGGGGATGCCATTCCCAGGAGGCTCACAGGGAGACTCGGCAGGGGGCCCACTAGTGGTTCAGGGTCCACCCCTCCCCAGGCTCCGTCTGCGGGGGTCTCGGGCAGGCCTCCGGTGCCCCACCGGGCGTCCGCGGGGTAGGCCGGGAAGGCCAGGGGGTCAGTGAAGGGGCTAAGCGGGGGTTCATGGCGGGGCCCTGGGTCCGGACTGGACGGGGTTTCTGGTTGCTCACCCTGCGCTTGCTCCGCGGCATCCATCCACCGTTCCAGATCCTCCGGCACCCTCGGTGTCTCTCTCCGCCTGTCTGCCTCCACCTCCATGCTGCTCAGCCTCCGGGCCAGAACTCTCACTTCTTCCTGGAGCAGGTCCAGCTTGCAATCCTCTCTGCCGGTCACTGGTGCACTTCTCTGCAGCTCCTCCGCCATGCTTCCGACCTGGGGAATGCTGCCTGGAACACTGCTCGAGTGCTCGACCACGCCACTCGGCTGCACCCTTTCCCTTCTTGGAGGCGGGGCCGGGGGCTGTACGAGTAGCTGGTGCCAGACTGGCGCCCAGCCCATCATGGCCGGCAACACTCTGCTTGCGATAAGGTACATTTTCGTTGTCTGCTGGTCTGGCTTTTAAACTCTTTCTGCCAGCCGGCCAGCTTATTTTGTCGCCGCTTCTTTTTCTTCCGCTTTCTATGGCGGGCACCGCTTCGCGCGCTTTTCTTGGACAAGGGGGCGGGGCTTCTCTTCGCGCCCTTTCTTCTTACACGCCCCCCTTCTTCCCGCTCTCAGCAGCGCTAATGGCGGCGGTTTCTCAGTAAAGTACACAGTCTGTCACACGGTTCTTCAGGCGCACAGTACCCGGTTAGACCGGGCACGAAATCCTGTTCGTGACGCCAAAAGTTGACTTGCCCACCCCAGGGCTATGGGACACCCGGTGCCGGGCCGGACTAGTCCGGTGGTAGTCAGTGGTGGCTGGGCCCGGCTCCGTGGCCCTGGTGGGTGTCAGTAGAATATGTGGCTTGCTTGTTAATGTTTGTGTTCGTGACGCCACCTGTGGTGTGCGGCTAATAAGCCGCCGCTGCTGTGTGAGGCCACCGGGATGATGTTATGGCAGCAATGGTGGTACTGCTCCCCACAGGTGGAGCAATGCCCGGGCACAGTTGGTGCTTGGGAATGTCTATGCAGATGAAATAACTGAGGCAACTTCAAGGGTGCAGTTCAAGTTCTTTACTCACAGTTCTTGTCAGGGCAGGCAGGACCCTTGGACTGCTGGGACCACTGTCAGGGACCTCCGCCTTCTGGGTGATTCCGAGTGTGAAATCCGGTACCCTTCTCTTTAGTGTCTCCTTCTCTGCTGTCTTCACTAGCCTTGCCCGAGTTTGGATGGACCTGGCTTGGCCTCCACTACAGCCTCCAGGCTGGGGGGTCACCTGTCGGCTGAGTACCCCTTTTCTGAAGGTCTGCTATGGGTTCTGGCCCTGGGAGCTTACAACGTCCCTGGGCCTCGGTTTTTACTGTTTGGAGATTGTCTTTGCACTCCTCCAGTCTCTAGGGACCGTCCCCTGTCGCAGCTTAATCACTCCACCGATGTCACTGTGGACCAGGCCACCGCAGCCTGCAGCTACTCGTAGCGCCTCTGGGCCCTCGGCTTCGGTACCTAACAAGGACTGCTCGTGGTACCTACAGGACTACCCGCGGCCCTGCGACCCTTTCTTTCCTTCTCTTCTTTCTCCTCCTTGCTTGCTTCCAGCAGGCCTCCTCCTCCCTCCTGTCTCTTGTTCTTCTTCTCCAACTACATGCTCACTCCTCACTCTCTCACTCCCCGAGCTAACTGACTAAACTTGACCTTCCTATCTCTGTCTGCTCTCCTTGGCTCCTCCCACCTCCCCTGTTGCTAAGCAGTAACCTATGGGAGCAGGGATGGGTCTTACGGCCCCTCCCAGCATGCAGCATGGGAGGGTTGCCTGCCACTTTCCCTGGTCCTGTGTGTCCCTAGCAATGGGTGTAGTGTGGATTTACCAGGGGACCGGAGTTCACTCCCTTCCTCTCCCAGAATGGGCATCACACCGCAGGTGGGGTGCAATGACCTGTGGCGACGGAAGCCTCAGGGGCGCCACAGAGGTCCCCATGCTCAGCCTCTGATCCATTCATTGTCTATGGGACTGTTATGTGCCAGGGCGAAAGATGATGAAGGCAGCGGAGGCCGAGCATGCACACCTCTGCTTCATTCAGGACAGGGCAGCACAGCCTCATTTTCGGGATTCCAGGCCATGATCTCAGGGTTTCGGGGGCTCCCAGTGGCCAGACCCCCATTAATTAGCAAGGTATCTCTTATCTAGTATATAGCGGATAACTTGTTTTTTTGGGGAATACGGCTTTAATTAGTTCCTCAAAAATGGTGTTAATGAAAAGTCATTTTGCTAAAATCAAGTTTTTAGAAATCTACAAATGTGAAAAAAAAGTTTAGACTGCAATAATAAAAAAAATAAGGAGCCACAGTGCTATATACAGACATCGCTCCACACTATTGGTAATAGCTATGTGTG